>NC_142010.1:411028-481863 GCF_049901735.1 Notechis scutatus | reverse complement strand
CGCTAACAAGGCAGCCAGATGGGGGCAACACCTGATGCCATTTGTCAACTCCCTTTTATAGTCAGCTGTCAAACGGCATCAGCCAACAGGGAATGGTCCAAGTTCCCGCTGGAAGCACGGACCGGAGTGAAGACTTCAGCTCAATCTTTTCGGAATGCAACTGTCAGCCTCAAGATCTCTTCTACATCTTTTCTACTGCTATGCTCACTGCTCTCTTTCGGCTGTCATTAGTAATGGGGGAGAGGGGTGGAGGAAGAAAGCTGGAGGTGTTACATTCCTGTGCTGTAGATGAGAAGGAGGAGGGGAGTATAAATTCTTGTCCTTAAGTTTCTATTTCCTTGTCTAGCTTTCTTTCCTTTTGCGCAGCTGAAGTTTTATCAAAATATGTCAAGGTCAACGGACAGAGGCCTCATCACCACCTGAAGATGCCCACATGATCATATTCAGAACTTTTAATTGGAAGAGTCTTTTGGATTTTGGGGGTGGGAACAATTCCATCCCTTTGTATATGTGATCTGCCGCCAAATTCTTTAGATTCAGAATCTTCCCTGTAGCTTCCACTTTGAAATTCAGTAAAAGGAAAAACTTTGCTCTAACCATTGGAGTGACCTGAGGAGGCGTATTACCGAATCCAAATTAAAGAAGGAGCGAGTGGAAAACTGCGTTTAATTGCCCGATGGGTTGTTTCCAGTTCAATGTTCTCCCTTTTGGCCTACAGGGAGCTCCTGCCGTTTTCATGCAAATGATCAATCAAGTGCTCCACGAACATTTATACAAGGGGGTTTTGGTTTACCTTGATGATATCCTTATCTACACGAAGACTAGAGATGAACATGTGAAACTGGTACGCTCGGTGCTACACAAACTGCGAGCTGCCAAATTGTATGCTAAATTGTCCAAATGTGAATTCCATCAAGAGAAAATTGACTATCTAGGATATCGCATTTTCGCCCGAGGGCATCGAAATGGATCCAGAGAAGGTGCGAGCTGTATTGGACTGGGCCCGCCGAGACCTGTAAGCAGCTTCAAAGCTTCTTAGGGTTTGCCAATTTTTACCGGCAATTCATCCCGTCCTTTGCTAACATAGCAATGCCCATCACCAATCTCTTAAAGACAAAGGGGGACAAAACCAAAGCCCAGCAAACCATTGGAGTGGTCCATGCAATGCCAAGCGGCCTTTGAAAAACTAAAGGGACTGTTCGCTGCAGAGCCAGTACTGAAACACCCGGACATGGATGCCCCTTTCGTGATCCAAGCCGATGAGAGTGATGTGGCTGTTGGGGTGGTCTTACTTCAACTAAATGAGAAAGGAACACTACAACCTTCTGCATACACCTCCTGTAAGTTGACTGAAACTGAGAGGAGATGGGCCATCTGGGAAAAGGAAGCTTTTGCAGTTCGTTGGGCTCTACTAACTTGGAGGCACTTTTTGGAAGGAGCGAAACACCCATTTGAGGTATGGACTGTCCACAAGAACTTAGAGGCCTTAAAAACACCTCAAAAATTATCTCCCAAGCAAGTTAGGTGGGCCCAGTATTTTAAACGATTCGATTTCTCCTTGAAGTACATCCCGGGAGGAAATTTTTATGGCAGATGCTTTGTCTAGAATGCCTCAATATAACAGTGTTCGTCAAGAAGTAATAAGGCCGATCGTATCAACCACACAACTGGCTGCCCTGGTGGTCACCAGAGTGCAAAAGAAGAACCAAGAAGCGGAGCTGCCCTATGAATTGACGGAGCGATTTAAGGAAGCGTTGAAGACAGATGAGTGGTTCCTGGCGAATGCGAATAACTGCACTGTTAGAGATGGCTTGGCCTGGGTGGGAGCGAAGTTGTGCGTACCAGAGACATAGAGAAGCCAAGTGCTACAACAGACCCATGATTCCAAGGCGGCTGGTCACTTTGGTTTCGTGAAGACCTTACACCTGGTTAAGCGGCAGTTCTGGTGGCCCTCATTGAAAAAGGACATTGAGACTTATGTAGCTAGCTGTCCAGTTTGCGCCTCAGCCAAGAGGCCTCCTGGTAAGCCACCAGGTCTATTACAGAATGTAGCTGACTGCTCCTTGGAAGGAAATCTCCATGGATTTTATAGTAGACTTACCCGAGAGTACTGGGCACACGGTTATCTGGGTGGTAACTGATTTGTTCTCCAAGCAGGCACATTTCATACCTTGCTCCAAGATTCCCTCAGCGAAATCGTTGGCTAAACTTTTCATCATACATATCTATAGACTGCATGGTGTCCCTGAGCGTATAGTTTCGGATCGAGGGTTCCAATTCACCTCGAACTTTTGGAGGAATTTTGAAATTAATAGGCTCCACCCAGGGCTTAAGCTCCACCCACCATCCTCAAACTAATGGGGCCTGTGAGAGAACTAACACAGTGTTAGAGCAATACCTCAGGTGTTACATAAACTATCAGCAGGACAACTGGGCTGATCTGCTGCCTTTTGCGGAGATGGCATACAATAATTCTGTCCACAGTAGTACTGGCTTTACCCCGTTCAAAGTGGCCACGGGGCAAGATTTTGTGCCCATACCTGAGCTTCCTCGTGAAAGACCCAATGTCCAGTCGTTGGACAAATGGATATCTCAACTTCAACTCAATTGGCCGGTCGCTCGTAAAGCATTGGACGATGCACATCAGTCTCATAAGAAATTTGCCAACAGAAAGAGAACTCCACAGAAGTCTTATCAAGTAGGCGACAAAGTTTTTCTCTCAACCAAATATTTACAGAAGTCGAAGAAATTGGGCCCTAAGTATGTGGGTCCTTTCCCAATTGAACGAATTGTGAACCCTGTGACAGTTCAATTGACACTGCCAAAAACTCTTCGTCAATTCATCCGGTTTTCCATGTTAGTTTGTTGAAGCCGAGCATACCTCTACATTGAGACAGACCCAGACTGATCCCCCATACCATTGCTGATTGAGGGTGAACAACATTTGAAATTAAAGAGATTTTAGACTCTCGGAGATGGAGAGGTCGTCTCCAATATGTCGTAGCTTGGAAACATTTTCCTCCATCCCATGCCGAGTGGGTAAATGAGAAAGATATTAGGGCTCCTGAACTGGTCAAAGACTTTTATACAAAGTATCCTGATAAACCATAGAAATGTATGCAATTGTTAACATGTACTTTATGTTATTCTCTCTTACAGGGACAAATGTCCTTTTCTAGGGGGTCTGAATGTCAGCCTCAAGATCTCTTCTACATCTTTTCTACTCCTATGCTCACTGCTCTCTTTCGGCTGTCATTAGTAATGGGGGAGGGGGGAATTGGAGGGGAAGAAAGCTGGAGGTGTTACATTCCTGTGCTGTAGATGAGAAGGAGGAGGGGAGTATAAATTCTTGTCCTTAAGTTTCTATTTCCTTGCCGAGCTTTCTTTCCTTTTGCGCAGCTGCGAAGTTTTATCAAAATATGTCAAGGTCAACGGACAGAGGCGTCATCACCACCTGAAGATGCCCACATGATCATATTCAGAACTTTTAATTGGAAGAGTCTTTTGGACTTTGGGGGGTGGGAACAATTCCATCCCTTTGTATATGTGATCTGCGCGCCAAATTCTTTAGATTCAGAATCTTCCCTGTAGCTTCCACTTTGAAATTCAGTAAAAGGAAAACCTTTGCTCTAACCATTGGAGTCTGAGTGTTTCTTTCTTGGATTTTGAATGGAGCACAGACTGACAGCAACACTCCTTTCTCCACGAATGGAGCATGCGTAGTCCTTCAGGCAACTCGGGCGCTTGTGCAGGTGACCAGATCTTCTCAGCTCTCACAGAGCTGCTGCTGGATGGGACTCCTCCACTTGGCGAGCAGCTTCTGGTGAAGAAGAAGTGGGCACCTCAGCTTCAGGCGGCCCGGGTGCAGGACTGATGACTATTCAGGTAGGCTCGCCGCTGTCATTTTCATGGTGAGCTTCCTTGGGTGCTGGTGGTCTCGCTGCAGCAAGAACATCCAGAGGGCCACCCGTAGACGTACCCAAATGCCCCCTTAGTTGGTTGACATGGTGGCGCCAAATGCGACCATCTTGCAATTGGACCCTGTAAGAATTAGGACCGGTTACTGCCACAATCCACCCAGGCATCCACAAAGGGTGACCCGCATAGTTCCTAGCATAGAACTGGTCATTCTCAGCAAACTTCCTAGTCTGGCTATTTGATCCCAGGGGTTTGACTGGGGTGTAATTTGGATGGAGTCTGTCTAGAGTAGTCCTCAGATGGCGACCCATGAAGAGTTTAGCTGGAGACCTATTTGTGGTGGCACAGGGAGTCGTATGCTGGGTTAGGAGGTACTTAGCAAGTCTGGAGTGCCAATCTATGGGCCCAAGCATCTCCAGGACATCCTTAGCAGTTCTGACTGCCCTTTCAGCCAGACCATTACTGGCAGGGCGAAAAGGAGCTCTTAGGGCATGTCTGATTCCTTGGTTAGCTAGGAAAACCTCAAATTCACAGGAAGTAAACTGGGGGACGTTATCAGACACAATGGTGTCAGTGAGGCCATGGGTGGTGAATATTCTCATCAGGGCCTTAATGACAGCTTCTGAAGTTGTGGAAGTCATTAAAGTCAGTTCTACCCATTTAGAAAAAGAATCAACCATCACTAAGAATGTTCGCCCATGAAAAGGGCCAGCCAAATCAATATGCACCCTGGACCAGGGGCCTCCTGAATCTTCCCACGTTCCTGGAGAGGATGCTGGCGAAGAACGTCTGGTGGCCTGGCGGACAAGCATTCACCCAGCTAATAATCTGAGCATCCATGCCCGGCCACCATACATAACTGCAAGCTAGAGCCTTCATCCTGACAATGCCAGGGTGACCCTCATGCAGGACTTCTAAAACTGAGGTCTACAACTGGGAAGGTGTGCTCTACCCTGGTCCCCAAATAAAGCAGCCTTGCAAAGAAGACAATTCTTGCTGGCGAATTTTGAAAGGCACGAATTTGGAAGAATAAGGGGATGTAGGCCATCCCCTTCCCACCCAGTCAAGGTCTTGGGAAATTACCTTGTCCTTGGCAGAGTGTGCAGCAATATCAGAGGTGGTGATGGGAAGCTTGAGGTCATTGATTAGGAGCACAGCATTGGTTGGTGCAGGATCCTCAACTGGAACAGGAAGGGGAGAGCGACTAAGGGCATCAACATGGCTGAGGTTTTGCCTGCTCGAAGAACCAGTGTATAGGAATATGCAGCCAGAAATAATGTCCACCTAGTCATTCTTGGAGACAAAATCTGAAGCGTTTGTTTCAGCCTCAAGATATCTTCACCCGTCTCTATTCTTTATTTGCTGCTATCTATTCTTTATTTTGCTGTTATGCCATTTTCTCTTTCGGCTGCCATGAAACGGTGGGAGGGGAAAACTTGGAAGGGAAGAAGGCAGGAGGTGTTTTGCATTCCTTTGCTGGGTTAAGAAGGGGAGGGGGATTCTTTTCTTTAACTCTCCATTTCTTCGCTAGCCTATGTTCTTTTCTGCGCAACTGCGAACTTTTATCAAAATATGTCAAGGTCACTGACAGTAGCCTCATCATCACCTGGAGATGACCACATGATCCTATTCAGAAGTTTTAATTGGAAGAATCATTTGATCTTTGGAGGGGGGGGGGGCAATTCTATCCTTTTGTATATGTGTTTTGCCCACCAGTTTTTAGTTTCGGAATTGATTCTGTTGCTACCATATCATCTTCCAGTAAAAGAATAATTCTGCTCTACACCATGGAGTCTGAGTATTTCTTTCTTGGGATTTAGAGGGAGCACAGTCTGACATTATTCCGAAACTCCAGTATCAACCCACCCGGAGAAAACAGCAACTTTTCTTCCGAGGGGGTTTCATCTCATGTCGTCCCCAGCCGGCGATGAAGAGGACCAGGGAGCCGTGAGGGGGCAGCCGAAGCTGCTACCAGAGATACTGGCTGCTGACCTACTGGCCGACCTGACTCTGGAAGAAACCCCAGCTGAGATGCCCAGGTGGTTGTTGGGGGTTGGTTGGAGAGATCGGGAAGAAAAACCCCTTCCCAGGATCACTGTAAGACGAAGAGGAGCGAGGGAATGGCTGTGGCAGGAGGGGGAGGAGATGGAATGCAGGCTGGATCAAGGCGGCAGATTCCTTATGGACGTCTCTGAAAAGCCCGGCACGGCTCCAAGGTATGAGAGGGAAGAGGGAGCGAGGTCAACCCGGGGAAGTCGAGCTAATTCCCCCCCCCCCAAGCCCAGCCTATGCCGGCGCAGCCGCCCGCTGCCGCCTGGGGAGCCCCAGCAATAGGTGTGCTTCCTAGAAGACAGCCCCTGCCTCCCTTAGATGTGAAATTTGGAGGAAATCCCAGAGACTTGGGGTTTTTCCTGGTACAAGTTGGGAGTTATATGGCAGAATTTGAAAGGGATTTCATTTCTGAAGCAGCCAAAGTGAGATGTGTTACCAGAACCCTGGAAGGGATGGCAGCAGACTGGGTGGTGACTTTGTTCAATGATAACTCCCCCCAACTGCGAAATCTTGATGTTTTCATGACTGCATTGAGGAGAAGATTTGAGGACCCCCTGGCAGAGAGAAGGGCTAGAATCAAAATGAAAACTTTAACCCAAGGGGGGAGATCGGTTGCAGACTACACCCAGAAGTTCAGGCAGTTGGTTTCCTGTCTCCGGGGCTGGCCCCAAGAGGCCCTGGTGGAAACCTACAAAGACGGCTTAAATGAAGATGTATACCACATGTGCATCTCCCGGAGGGACCCACGTGATTTGCAGTCATGGTACTTGCTGGCGGAAGAGGTGGATATTGATCTAGCTCGAAACAGACGCGGAGGAGGTCCCGGCTGGAGAAGACCACTCCCCCCACGTCTCCGAGAGACCTCCACCCCCCAAAGGGGAGGGATGGTGGCAAGAGCCAAGACCACAGCCTGTTTCCGCTGTGGGAAGGAAGGCTACCGGATGGCGGATTGCCGAGTCAGGTTGGATCTACCGAAAACGCGAGGTCCAGGGAGGAAGCCCGAAACCCCCTCAACCAAGCCCCGCGAGACCGGACTGAAGGCGAGGGAGATTGTAGAGGTCGCCCTTACGGCGGGAGAGGAGCTGGGACCTCCAACCCTACTCGACGAGAACGAGACCGATTCGGAGGATGACGCCCCGGTAAGTCCTACCCAAGGGCCCATGACCATCCCAATAAAGTTAAGGGAGCCTACCTCTGGGACCGAGGGAGAGATGTTGGCTTTATTGGACTCGGGGTGCACGGGGTGTGTAATTAACATGAAAGTAGTTAATGATATGGGCATTGGACTGAGAATTTTAAGAACGCCCATAGCTTTCTGTCAATTGGATGGATCTGTGGCGGGAGGTTTCCCAGCATGCTTTATAACGGAACCCCTAGAGATGACCATGGGAACTCACTGCGAGGTCTTATGTTTTATTGTGGCCCCTGGGATGGAACAGCCCCTAATATTGGGATTACCCTGGCTTCGGAAGTGGAATCCTCAGGTGAACTGGAGAGAAGGGTGGATACGCATCCGCACCGATCGGCCACCAGAAGGGGAGGAGCCCCACTATCCAGAAGGGGGGAGAAATCCCATCTGAAACCCCAAGTTCTGGCCGAGGCAGCTTCCGCAGGTGTCGAACGAGTGGAAGGGGAGGAGAAAATCCCGAAGGAGTACTGGGACTTAAGAGAGGTGTTTAGTGAAGAGGCCTCCGACGAGCTCCCTCCCCATCGATCAACCGATTGCAGCATTGAATTTCTACCTGGGGTAATGCTCCCGAAACCGAAGCTGTATTCGATGACACCGGGGGAGCTGGAAGAACTGAGAGCGTTCATCGATAAGAACCTGAAACGTGGTTTCATCACACCTGCCAGACCTCGAGTGGTGGCCCCTGTAATGTTCCGCAAGAAGAAAGATGGCTCCAAACGTCTGGTGGTGGACTATCGAAATTTAAATGCAGTGTCGGTGGAGAACGTGGCGTACTACAGAATCCGAATTAAGGAAGGCGACGAATGGAAGACTGCGTTCAACTGCCCGATGGGTTGTTTCCAATTCAATGTTCTTCCTTTCGGCCTACAGGGGGCGCCCGCTGTTTTCATGCAAATGATAAATCAAGTGCTTCACGAACATCTGTACAAGGGGGTTCTGGTCTACCTTGATGATATTCTCATCTACACGGAGAATAGAGACCAACATGTGAAACTGGTGCGCTCTGTGTTGCACAAATTGAGGGCAGCTAAACTGTACACCAAACTGTCCAAGTGTGAGTTCCATCAAGAAAAAATTGACTACTTGGGATATCGTATCTTTCCCGAAGGCATTGAGATGGATCCAGAGAAAGTGCGAGCTGTATTGGATTGGGCCCCACCGAGAACCCGTAAACAACTTCAAAGTTTTCTTGGGTTCGCCAACTTCTATCGGCAATTCATCCTGTCTTTTGCAAAGATAGCCATGCCCATCACCAACCTCCTAAAAACAAAGGGGGAATTAAAACCAAAGCCCAGCCAACCGTTGAACTGGACCATGGAGTGCCAAGCTGCATTTGAAAAGCTTAAAAGACTTTTTGCTGCAGAACCCGTACTGAAACGCCCCATTTGTGATATGGACGCCCCATTTGTGATTCAAGCTGATGCAAGCGATGTAGCGGTGGGGGCGGTCTTACTTCAGTTAAACGAGAAGGGGGCACTACAGCCGTGCGCTTATATGTCTCGTAAATTGACTGACACTGAGAGGAGATGGGCCGTTTGGGAGAAGGAAGCATTTGCAGTCCGTTGGGCTTTATTAGCCTGGAGACATTTTTTGGAAGGAGCGAAACATCCATTTGAAGTATGGACGGACCATAAAAATCTGGAAGCTTTAAAAACTCCTTGAAAGCTGTCTCCTAAGCAAGTTAGGTGGGCTCAGTTTTTCAAGCGATTCAATTTCTCGTTGAAATATATCCCAGGGGGAAATTTTTTTATGGCAGATGCTTTGTCTAGAATGCCTCAATACAACAGCATTCGTGAAGAAGTGATCAGACCCATCGTGCCCACTACACAGCTGGCTGCCCCTGTAGTCACCCGCGCACAGAAGAGAAACCAGGAGAGAGAATTGCCCACTGACCTGATGGAGAAATTTAAGGAGGGTTTGAAAACGGACGACTGGTTCCTGGCAAATGCGAATAACTGCACCGTTCGGGATGGTCTAGCTTGGATAGGTGCGAAATTGTATGTACCCCAAAACTTGAGAAGCCAAGTGCTACAGCAAACCCATGATTCAAAAGTGGCTGGTCACTTTGGGTTTGTGAAGACTCTACATTTGGTCAAACGCCAATTCTGGTGGCCTTCGTTGAAAAGGCCCACCAGTTTTTAGTTTCGGAATTGATTCTGTTGCTACCATATCATCTTCCAGTAAAAGAATAATTCTGCTCTACACCATGGAGTCTGAGTATTTCTTTCTTGGGATTTAGAGGGAGCACAGTCTGACAGTTTGTCTGTTGCCTGGCAGAAGACCCAAAAGAGGCTTATGATCTGTAACTAACTTGAAATGGTGTCGAAATGGAACTTCTTGACTGAAGCAACTGCATCCTAAGCCTCTTTGTCAATTTGACTGTAGTTGAGCTTAGCTGGAGATAACGTTCTGAAGAAAAAGGCAATGGGTGCCTCAGAACCATTAGGCAGTCTGTGACTTAAAATGGCTCCTATGCCAAAAGATGATGTGTCTGCAACTAAGACTAAAGGCAATTTTTTTTTGAATTGAATTAGAACAGCATCAGATGTAAGTAATGATTTGACTGCTTTGAAAGCATAGGCTTCCTTAGGTCCCCAATGCCATGGGGATTGTTTGTCCAGGAGTCTATGCAGAGGTTCTGCAATGGAAGCCTTATGTGGCAAAAATGAAGCATAGAAGTTAAGAAGCCCCCAAAAATCCTGAAGTTCAGTTTTGTTAGTTGGTGGGGGTGCCTTGTGAATAGCCCTTCCTTTGGATTCGATTGGGTGAATGCCAGAGGCGGCAATTCTGTACCCCAAAAATTCAACCTGTGGGGTGGCAATAGTGCATTTCCCTTTTTTCAATTTGAGACCCGACTTTCTGAAACACTTGAGGACACCTCTGACTCTTTGCAGTAACTGTGGCTTGTCAGGGGCAGATATTAAAATGTCATCGAAATAAGGTATTATGCCAGATAACCCTTGAAGCAGTCTTTCCATTAATGATTGGAAAATTCCTGTGGCTACACTAACACTAAATTGGAGGCGCCTACACTTAAAAACGCCCCTGTGCATTACAATCGTTTGTAGCTCTGTGGCTGTGTCATCAACAGGGAACTGTTGATAGCCTTGTGATATGTCTAGTTTCACGAAAATGGTTCCTGGCTCAAAAGAATGCAGCAGGTGCTGAATAATTGGGACTGGATAAGCGCTGATTTGTAAATATTTGTTTAACAAGCATTGGTAATCAGCACAAATTCTTAAACTGCCATCTTTCTTCAAGGGTGTCACTATTGGGGTTTCCCATTTTGTGAAGGCCACAGGCTCTAATATGCCCTGTTTAATTAATTTGTCTAGTTCCTTGTCCATCTTAGGACGGATTACAAAAGGTACTCTTCAGGGATTTAAACGAATTGGAACTGCTAGAGGGTCCAAGTTGAAAGAAATTGGGGTTCCCAAAAAACAGCGTAGGTCTTCGCTGAACACATCAGCATAGTCATTGAACAAGGCGTCCACCTCTGAATTTGCAATAGAGTGATTTCCGCCTATATGAAGGCCAAGGGCAGGGAATCAGTCTAACCCCAACAGGCTTGGGAGGGCACAATCCACTTCCACTAAAGGCAAGTGACCGTTAAAATTTTGAAATTGAATAAAAAAACTTGCCTTTTTCAGATGACTGGGATGGTTCTGCCTTGGTAGTCACGTAGGGTTAAGTTGCAGCCTTGAAGACTCTTCTTTGCCATCCTGGGGAGCAGTCATTTCAATGTGCTCCACAAGATGATGGACAGTGCTGAGCCGGTGTCTACCTGCATCCTGCAATGTTTCCCTTCTAAAGAAATAATAACACTGATTTTTTTAGAGCCTTTGATTGTCAGCTTGGCATGGTAGCAGGTGAAACAGTCTTCAATTTGTTTTTGAAAATGCTGAGTTGTCTGAGGTTTCTGTGGTTGGGCAAAAGTCTTTCCTGCCTGACAGGTCCTGGCTAAATAACCCTTTATCTCGCATTTTAGACAAATGGCATTCCTGAACTTGCAGAATGACTTTTTTTTTAATTTTTACCACAGTCATTAAGTGAATCACTGTGGTTTTTAAGTGAATCTGGCTTCCTCCATTGACTTTGCTTGCCAAAAGCAAGCGGGGAAAGTTACAAGTGGCGATCACATGACCCCAGGACAGTGCAACAGTCATAAATTCATGCCAGTTGCCAAGAGCCCAAATGTTGACCACGTGTGATCATGGGGATGCTGCAATGGTCGTAAGTGTGAATACCAGTCATATGTCAGTTTTTCAGCACCTTTGTACCTTTGAATGGACACTAAATTAATGATTGTAAGTCAAGGATTACCTGTAGTTAATAGAGAGGAACCCACCCCACTTTACATCGAGGGGGGCTGTGTGAAGAGAGTTTCCTCTGATAAATTCCTGGGAGTCTCAGTGAAGATCTCACCTGGAAAACCAACACAACCCAGGTGGCCAGAAAGGCCCAACAGAGACTCCATTTCCTTAGGGTCTTGTGCGAAAGAATAAAGTGGAACAATGACTGATGACCTCCTTTTACCAGTCCACAATAGAAAGCGTCCTCACATATTGCATTATGGTGTGGTATGCTTGGCTTGGCAGCCGCAGGTAGAAAGACATTACAGAGGGTGGTGAGCACAGCACAGAACATCGTGGGCTGTTCCCTGATACCACTAGATGACATCTCGCTGCCTTAGAAGAGTGAGGAAAATGCTCAGGGACGACTCACATCACAGTCAGCACTTCTTCACTCTCCTACCATTGGGTAGGAAATATAGAAGCATAGCCAGCCGCACCAACAGGCTGAAGAAATGTTTCTGCCCATGGGCTGTCAGACTCCTGAATGGAAAATAACTTCATCTCAACATAGTATGATAAACTTGTGGGGCTGGCACATTGTGCAACAAGGTCACATAGAGTAATAAGATTGGGACTGGGTTGGGGACTTCTGTCCTCACTGTGAGGTGTGTTGTGGGGGAGTGCACGAAGGGAGGCTCAGCCAATCTCATTGTGCACATGTTGTATTCTGACAATAAAGGTAATAAATAATAGTTGTGAAAACAGTAGATCAAGGCTCAGATTGGAATGTGTAAGTTACAGGTCTGGTTTCCTGTGTCATTACAGCATCATCCGTTCCTGAAAAACTTCCAGGTTTCCAATTTTAGTGCAGATGGAGGCTATTTGGAGAAGGATGAAGATCCTGCTGCTGGATTTGATATCATTCAGTGGGCTATGTTTCCCAGCAAATCTACTTCTGAGGTGAAAGTTGGAAGTGTAGAAAATGAGGCCTCCTCAGAAGTCAAGGTCTGCGTTGATCAAAGTGCCATTCTGTGGCCAACATCATTTAATAAGGTACTTGATACTGTTTGGTTTGGTTTTTATTATTTAGATGTACATCTTGTGCACATCTGCTTAAAAAATAAATCCCACTGAATTCAATGGGGCTTAGCTGTCCTTAATGCATTTTAAAGTTTCATTCATGCACTAGACGTTGCGTAGAATTATATGTTCTTAGATACTGTGAAGAACACCAGCTGTGAAATCTATGTAAGCTAAGACAGGAAGCACAATAAAGGTGTGAAGGGTGGCCTCTTACTACACCAAACACACAGAAAGGTATTCATAATGGTCTAGTTTAGGAACACTATAGAGGCATTTTTGCGTTGTCAGTTATTTATTAAGCAAAACAAACATTTCTACATTAGGATTAGATTTATTCTCAGAGATTTGGCTTTAAGAACTATTTGGTACATTAAAGGAAGACACAAGAGGGAGAGGGAGGGAGAGAGGAGGGAGAGAGAGAGAAGGAAGGAGAGAGGGAAAGGGAGAGAGAGGAGAGAGAGGAGGGAGAGAGAATGAAGGAGAGAGGGATAGACAGGGAGAGGAGAGAGAGGAGGGAAGGGTGAGAGAGAGGAGGGAGAGGGAGAGAGAGAGGGAGAGGGAGAGAGAGAGAAAGAAGGAGAGAGGGAAAGGAGAGGGAGAGGGAGAGAGAGATATTTTTAAATGAGAGCCAGTTTGGTGTAAGCTAATAAGTGGAAGAATTCCAGCCCTATTTGGGCACAAAGCCAGTTTAATGACCTTGGATCAGTTGATCTCTCTCACTCCTAGAAAAGAGGGAAGAGCAAACTACTTCCAAAATCTTATCAAGAAAACTTTATGGATTTTTTTCCAGGCTGACTCTGAGAATTGAACACAGTTTGGTGAAATTTGATGAACTGTCATTCTCTTTTGAATTTTAAGACGACTATTGGGAAAAAATCCTGCTGGAGTGGAACTCCTTCTGAAGATCTTTCAGAAAAGGAATATGATGTTGAAAATGAGTTTCTGGAAAAAAATATTCACACTAAACTTAGAAATAAGCTTTGAAGTATATTCTTGAGTTTTATGACAGGGCATAACTGGCATATAGGGTCAAGAGGTTTGGCAAGTATAGAAATCAGAAAATAAAATACAAGCTGAATAGTCAAGATCTTGTTGATGACTCAAGCTCTGTAAAGGACCTTGGAATACTCACCTCTAATGATCTAAGTGCTAGAGCCCACTGCAACTACATAGCCAAAAAGGCATTAAGAGTTGTTAACCTAATCCTACGTAGCTTTTTCTCTGGTAATATCACACTACTAACCAGAGCATACAAAACATTTGCTAGACCAATACTCGAATACAGTTCATCAGTCTGGAACCCACACTACGTATCTGATATTAGCACAATTGAGAAAGTCCAGAAATATTTCACAAGAAGAGTTCTCCACTCCTCTACTCGTTGTAGAATACCTTATGCCACCAGACTTGAAATTCTAGAACTTGAAAACCTTGAATTACGCCGTCTTCGGTCTGACTTAAGCATGGTATATAAAATCATACATTGCAATGTCCTACCTGTCAATGAATACTTCAGCTTCAACCATAACAACACAAGAGCACACAATAGATACAAACTCAAAGTAAACCGCACCAAACTTGATTGCAGGAAATACGACTTCAGCAATAGAGTGGTCAATGTATGGAATACTCTACCCGACTCTGTAGTCTCTTCCCCAAACCCCAAAAACTTTAACCTTAGACTGTCTACTATTGACCTTACCCCTTTCCTAAGAGGTCTGTAGGGGGCGTGCATAAGCGCACCAACGTGCCTACCGTCCCTGTCCTATTGTTTCTCTTATTCTTTTATTTTTCTTATATGTACCCATTTCATGTATTCACAACTATGTATACATTTATACTTATTATCTTGTAAACAATTGGCAAATCAAATAAATAAATAAATAAATAAAATAAATAAATAGATTCTTTACTACTTTTGGATTAAGAAGAAGTCAAGAATGAGCTGGAATAGTTTCTCCTCTGCTCCACCCCAAATCCTGCTGCCAGAAAGGATCCTAGGATCCCAGGGGGTAAACTCATCAGTGATTAGGCTCAATGATTTTATTGTGAGTTCAGTTTAACCCAGGGTGAGAACCCACAATGTGATTCAGATTACATATTAACTGAGTTGGAAGGGAACTTGTAGATCATCTAGTCCAATCCCCCCCGCCTAGGGTTGTCTCAATTTCATTGAGGGCTGCATTAGAGTTGTGTTTGACCTTGTGGGGGGGACACATGGCCAGGGTGGGCTTGACCAGCTTAATGTCACTCATGTCAGGGGAACCTGTGGTAGCCTGAATGATCTGCCAGTGAAAATGGGCTTACGAGCTCCGTTTTCAGCTGCGAGGCCTCCTGCAACCCTCTCCCAGTAAAAACATGGCCCTCCCAAGCTCCATTTTCACTGACAGGTACCACAGGCTGGTCCTGTGCTGTTTCCAAGATGGCCCTGTGGGCCAGATCTAAGCACTCCACAGGCCAGATCCAGCCCCTGGGCCTTGAGTTTGACACCCCTGCCCTAAACCATTTCTGACAAACAGCAGTCCAATTTTTTCTTGAATGTTTCAAGCGATGAAGCTCTCACAACTTCCGAAGGCAACTTCTGCTCCATAGGTTGATTGATCTCACTTTTCATTGCCATTCATAAAAATAACCCTCTAATTCACTCTTCACTTTTACATTTAGAAGTTCCCTTTGTCTAGATGTACTGAAAGTTGTCACCCAGGATACACCAAGCTCACCAGAGAGGGAGCACCAATCTGCTGCTATGACTGTTCTCGTTGTGTAGAAGCAAACCATAAAACTATTCTACAGGATTCCTGAAGTTGTCTAGAACCTTCAATATGGAGGTTATGTGTGCCTTCGCTGGTGGGGCAAATATTTTTAGCCATAGATCATGATTTACTTTTAACTGACAAGCTTAGGTATACAGTTCAAAAAGAATGTTCAGCAAGGTCAAAAGTAAAGTTTCAACTTCAATCCAATTAAAAATAATGAATACAAATATTTCCCTTTGCATTTGATAACTTCCTTCTTATGCCAGGTTAAAATGAGTTTGGTTATTAATTTAGAAGCAGTCCAAAAGAGAGGCTCCTAAACCAGAGACAGGGACTTTCCAATAGTGGCAAATTATCTATAGATTGGGTGTCGGATGAGGGTAAAGGTTCATTCTCCGAGCTCGTGGGTTGGTTTCCAAATGTTTCATTACCAAGCTAGGTAACATCTTCAGGTAACAGGGAGTTTCATTGGGAAGACCAAGGCTTTACTTTGGGTGAACTTTCAAACATGCAGACTGGAGAGCTTTTGTCTCACTGATCAAATTGAGCTCTCTATGTCCTTCAGAGAGATCCTTCAGAACCTGCAGGAGTTCCAAATTAGCAACACTTTTCAAGTAATTAAAAGTAGTATCTTTTTACAGTCCGTTGTAATTGCAACAATCTGGGATTATTGTTTACATGATCCCAAAAAAGGTAGTTTCCCCGGTGCCTTGATAATTATACTATGTTGGCTCTCAATGTTATCAATCAAGAAGCACAAAAGGTGATGAATGAAAAACACCGTAACAGTAAATATTGACCCTCACCAGACTACTATCTACTCTGCTTGGCAGAGACCTATCAAAATATCATTGAAAGACTGTTCTGATAATTATCATATATTTATCAAGATGGCGACCAAGGCAGCTGCATAGTCACGCCGCTGGGAGCCCGTAGGAGAGAAAAGCACCAGTATCAACAGGAATATAAGTTACAAAAGTAACAAAAATACATAGATGCAGGAATAGAAGTAACAAAGTAACAAAATTCACAGATTAGGTCCTCGGGATCCACAAGTAGCAGCGTAAGGACTCGGACAAAGGCAGCCAGCCGATCTGGAATAAGAAGATCCTGCCAGGGTCCAGGAATCCCGTTCTGAGCAGCCTTCCTTTGTCGGGTAAGGAGATCGAGAGATCTGCTGGAAAACGACGGGCAGCGAGAGAAGGAAAAAGACGGAGGAGACGCCGCTGCCGCTGCCGCCGCTTCGCTCCGGTCCCCGCTTAAGCTGCCGTCTTCAACTCTTGTGACCGCCGCTTTCCTTTGTCGGGTAAGGAGATCGAGCGATCTGCTGAAAAACTTGAGGGAGACGACGGGCAGCGAGGGAAGAAAAAAGACGGAGGAGACGCCGCTGCCGCTGCTGCCGCTTCGCTCCGGTCCCCACTAAAGCTGCCGTCTCCGACTCTTGTGTCCGCCGCTGCAACTCGCCGTGAGCCCCCGGGGACTGGAGAGAGAAGGAAGAAAATCCAAGAAGCGCCGGCCGGGAGGATCGCTGGGTGAGAGCGCTCCAACTTTCTCTCCCAATTCGGTCTCCTGTTGTGGGTCGCTCCGGAGAGGTTTCCTTCTGGTTCTAAGTCCCCGTGTGAATCCAGAGAAAGGACGATTCGGTAGCCACGTTCTCCATCCCTTGAAAAAATTGATGAGCTCCGAGGACGGTAATCCCTTCCTCACGATCTAAAAGCCCTTAAATAAGAGTGGAGGGGTACGCCATTTTAACTAGGACGAGCCCCGCAGACAAAGAAGACTCCTAATACTACCTCATCACCTCAAAACTTACAACTTTTCTACCTCATAACCTATATCAACGATTAGATAATCAATTTCTATAAAATATTTTATTAATGATTTAATTGATTTATTGTTTTTTAACTGATTAGTGTGATTAGAGTGTTTAGAACAAATAGTATGATTACTGACTAGTTTAAAAGACCTAAATTCATGCAATTTAATTGAATAGTAAAATCTTTGATTTAGTGGATTTAAATGAACAGTGTGAGTAACGATTAGTGTAAATAATTGACTAGTGATTAGAGTAATTAATTGACCAGGCTGATTGTTGCTTAGGAATATTATCTGACTTGAGAGATTACTACAATAGATTGTTTGATATTGTTTGATGTAATATTGACTATATAGATTACCCTAAATTGTTCATTTAATTAATTCAATCAACGTACTATTTTACCAATATTACCATGCCAAAAAGAAAATCCTACCTCAAACCACAACTCAATGAGAAGACAATCCCCACCAATGAACTACAAGACTCCTGCACCAATGAACTTCAAGACTCCTGCACATGCCTTAAATGCTGCAAAAATCTAAAAGATAATAAATACTCCATCAAATGTTCTCTGTGTAAAAATACACTCACCATGACTGCTTGGGATTACCTGAGCAAATGATTCGATACCTAGAATCATCCAATGAGTTTCCATATTTCTGCAAATTATGCATATCCAAACTAGATCTGTCTAAAAGAGATGATACCCGAAACCATCAAAACATCCCCAAACATTGAAACCATTGAAACATCCTCAACTATCGAAACCATTAAAACATCCCTCAACACCATATTAGCATCCCTGGACGCCATAAAAGAAAGAATAACCAACCTTGAAAAAAAAGACACAACACAAAAACCTGAACATCAAATAGCCACAAACCACATCTCCACCCAACAACCACAATCCAATCCAAAACCCAATCCAGAAATAAACGCAACCCAGACAAATATTGATATCCCAATCCTCATCAGAGAAGCTGTTGAGCGTGAACGGAAACGTCCAAACGCCATCTTATTTGGACTAGAAGACAGCATTGTCAATGATGACATCACAACTGTCCGAAACATCATCAGAGATTACCAAACATCAACCATCTCCGGTGATGAAATACTTGACATTTCCCGCATTGACCGAGAGCTCAAAAATAGAGACGGCTCTGTGGCCCCACGCTTGTGCAGGATCATTTGCAAAAATGAATCAAGCAAACGTAAACTCATTTACACTATAAACTCACTCGCCAAAACCAACACCAACCACAAAAACCTCCGTTGCCGCCCTGACTTAACCATACAGCAACGTGCCCGCTCCCGTGCACTCCGCATCGAACTCAAAACCCGTCTAGACAATGGAGAGAAGGACCTGTACATTGACTACCATGCTGACTGTATCAAAAGTAAGACACGTAACCCAATACCCAACTTCTACCCTCAACCACCACCCTACCTCAACCACCTACCACCACCCACCATCACCCAAAACTACCCACCACCCATCATCACCCAAGACTAGGCACGCACGCCCCCAACTACCTCAATCCCAACTGCTGCCGGACTTAAATGCAAACTACTCAATGCAAGAAGCCTCGTGAATAAAATACCTGAATTTCTCATCCTCTTAAATATGGCTAACTTCGACATTATATTTGTCTGTGAAACATGGCTCAATGCATCTCTCCCCGACTCCATTACCACAGTAAGAGACTATCATGTTTACCGATCAGATCGTGAAAATCGTCGAGGAGGTGGTGTTGCTATATTCCATAAAAAATCCTTACATCTAAAAAATATCCAAGTTACCCAGGAGCTTACCCTTCCTGAAACCATCATCTGTGAACTATCCTTAAATATCACAATTCGATTCTTACTATGTTACAGAGCACCTGATTATGACATCGAACATGTAAACAAGCTAAATACACTACTAACATGGGCTACATCCTGCCCATACCCTTTTATCTTTCTTGGTGATTTCAATCTACCTCATATCGTCTGGACCCTAAATGATTATACAACTGAAATCATACACACAACCTTCTACAATGCTATTACAAATCTAGGTCTTGAACAACTAGTAACCAACAACACTAGACTGAACAACTGCCTCGATCTCATCTTCTGCAATATTTTGAATTCAATTTACGGAATACAAACTAAAGAACCCTTTTCCAGTAGTGACCACAATATGATTGACTTTTTGCCTCAACATACGTCCATACAAAAATCACCACAATGATGTCATCCCTAATTGTAACTTCAAAAAAGGCAACTATGATCTTATAGATAATGATCTCTCATCCCTCGATTGGCAATCTCTATTCACTGGATGCAATACTGTTGAAGACCATTACAACATATTTTTACTTGAAGTCAAAAGAGTCATCAAACTATATGTTCCAACAACAACTCCAAAAACAAAACAAAAAAGCAGATTACCCATATCAATAAGGAAACTTCAATCCAAAAAGAGATCACTCTGGCGGAAAAACAAATCTGGTCACGTTGCTAATTTCAAAAACCGATACAAAAATTTATGCCACCAGATAAAGACCGAATGCACCAATTACCACATTAAACAAGAGGAAAACCTTCTAAGCACCAATTCCACCAGTGCTTTTTACAATTTTGTAAACAACAAACTAAAAGACTCAAGGTCCATCCCTCCCTTGATAGGACCCGATGGTAAAGACTGCAGCGACGACACCATTAAAGCCAACATCTTTAACACATTCTTCGGCTCAGTGTTTGTAAACAGTAATGGATCATGCCCAATGTTTCCTAGCCGTACCACAGATAACAACAATGATCTAATACATATCGATTTTACAGTAGACAACGTTGAAAAGCACTACGCAACCTAAAACCATCTCTATCTATTGGACCGGATGGAATATGTGCCTACTTCTTAAGAAAGCTATCCACTGCCATAGCCAAACCTCTAAGCATAATCTTTGAAAAATCTTTCAGGACCAGCTCCTTGCCTAACCTATGGTCACAAGCCACAGTCATCCCTATCTTCAAAAAGGGAGACCCAAGCCTAGTTGAAAATTACAGACCAATCTCCTTATGCTGCGTCACCTGTAAAGTCATGGAATCAATTATTAATCAATCCATCATCCTCCATTTAGAGACAAACAACCTACTCTCCAATAAACAATTTGGTTTCAGAAAAAAACTATCCTGTAATCTGCAACTCTTACACTGCAAAAACATATGGACTACACAACTCGACCAGGGCAAAGCAATAGACGCAATCTACATAGACTTCTGCAAAGCCTTTGATTCAGTGGTACACGACAAACTACTCCTAAAAATAAAATCTTATGGTATCTCTGGACAACTGAATAACTGGATAGAAGCATTCCTGTCAAACAGACAACAAATGGTCAAAATTGGGAACGCCCTATCAAATCCAGTACCTGTCAATAGTGGTGTTCCCCAAGGCAGTGTTCTAGGACCAACTCTCTTCATAATCTACATAAACGACCTTTGCGATCATATCAAGAGCAATTGCGTTCTCTTTGCTGATGATGTAAAGCTGTTCAATACCACAGACAATACTACTACCCTACAAAAAGATCTAGACTATGTATCTGAATGGTCTAACATATGGCAACTTCAAATCTCAACAAATAAATGCTCTGTCTTACATATTGGTAAAAAAAATCAGAAAATAAAATACAAGCTGAATAGTCAAGATCTTGTTGATGACCCAAGCTCTGTAAAGGACCTGGGAATACTCACCTCTAATGATCTAAGTGCTAGAGCCCACTGCAACTACATAGCCAAAAAGACATTAAGAGTTGTTAACCTAATCCTAGGTTGCTTTTTCTCTGGTAATATCTCACTACTAACCAGAGCATACAAAACATTTGCTAGACCAATACTCGAATACAGTTCATCAGTCTGGAATCCTTATCACGTATGTGATATTAACACAATTGAGAAAGTCCAGAAGTATTTCACAAGAAGAGTTCTCCACTCTTCTACCCGTTGTAGAATACCTTATGCCACCAGACTCGAAATTCTAAAACTAGAAAACCTCGAATTACGCCGTCTTCGGTCCGACTTAAGCATGGTATATAAAATCATACATTGCAATGTCCTACCTGTCAATGAATACTTCAGCTTTAACCATAACAACACAAGAGCACACAACAGATACAAACTCAAAGTAAACCGCACCAAACTTGATTGCAGGAAATACGACTTCAGCAATAGAGTGGTCAATGTCTGGAATACTCTACCCGACTCTGTAGTCTCTTCCCCAAACCCCAAAAACTTTAACCTTAGACTGTCTACTATTGACCTCACCCCTTTCCTAAGAGGTCTGTAGGGGGCGTGCATAAGCGCACCAACGTGCCTACCGTCCCTGTCCTATTGTTTCTCTTATTCTTTTATTTTTCTTATATGTACCCATTTCATATATTCACAACTATGTATACACTTGTACTTATTATCTTGTAAACAATTGACAAATCAAATAAATAAATAAATTCCTTTTGAACTGTTTGTGGATGATGCTGGAATTTCCTGTATGCAAAACATGGTCTATGACACCAGCTTTGCAAGGATCCCTGATAGATCAGATCAAAATCTCCTCTGGGCAAACATACTGGTTTCCATAATGGACAGCTGGTTACTTCAGCTAAGATTAAAAAAACAATGATCAATTTTTTTCTGGCATATCAATTGCACCACTCTGCATTTGAATCTGCAATTTCTATAGAATCTGCTCACTATTACACACTGCTCTTTGGTTTATTACACAGCAACATTTGATTCTATTCAAGCACAATTAAATGTTGCTTGATCAGTAAAGATTTTTTTAAAAATGAATAAATATGAGTGCTTAATTTAAAGTTATTTCCAATTGCAAAAGTGTGCTTTTCATGTGTCATTGAGAACACTGCAGTTAATATATGGATAGTCTTAATCCATTTCAAAAAGCAGTAAAAGGGGGAACTCTGAAAAAGTCTTTCTTTCAAAATCTATGCTGATGCCAGAATGAAGAAAAAAAATGTTTAAGTCCATAATGGGAAAGTATTTTGTAAAAAAAAAACCTACCTTGAACTGTCATTCATACCTGAGGGATTTTGTAGAGGCCCAGCATGCTTGAAACATGATTGAAGAGTTCAGAATCAGTCCCTTCAAGCACAACCAACAGATTTTTTCCTCTTCCACAACTGTAGTTTGGGACATTCTCCTGTCCCATGGATAGCAAATCCATCATGGCATCATATGCTATTCTTGCATTGAAAAGGATCTCATAAATGTTGTAGCCCAGGGTGATGTTTGGTAAGAGCCTTGGATTCTGGTTTATCTCATGAATGGCAAAGAAGAAGGGCAGGACATGAACAAAACTCACAAACTTACTGCAAGATAAGATATATTAATAGGTCTTCATTTTGAGTAAAAAAAATTATCTTCGCGACATAAAGGCATATCTTATTTTGAATAACCTTTTGAGGGAATCTGTGAATCATCAGTTATATTTCTACCTTTTACATGTAGTTTGGACTATTAAAAATCTGGTCTGAAGCTAATGGAAGAGTGATGGGATGGATCAATCTAAAAACTCATCATGGAGGGGTGTGGATGTTAATAGGTTATGAGATCCTCACTCTCACTACATTGCAATGTAGGGAATATTGTCAGATGTTTGTTGCTGTAAATTGGCCCACAGTGAAGTCATCAGTGGAGGACTATATCCAGGAGATGATAAAGATAATAAGGAAGGTGGGGGAAGAGGGATGGAAAGAGGGAAGGAAAGAGGGAGAGAGGGAGGAAGGGATAGAGAAAGATAGACAACATTGTAGGCAATGAGAAAATATGGCGGGAAGGACCTCTTTTCTTTGCCTTAAGCTAGGTGACTCTCCCTTGCATCCCCTACTGTATGTTGTGAAGAACTATGTAGAACAGTTAAACCTCTCAAAGTGCATGATATGCCATAGGTAGAATAAGTGTTTTCTTTAAAGCACATAGGGAGAGGGGGAAAGGTCACAGTGACCTTGCACTAGGAAGTGGGAATCTGTGCTGAAAAGATTACCAATTAATCAGAATTCAGTGCACACTAGTCATTACCTTGCAAATCTGTTGGTGGGAGGCGTGAAGAAATGATATGGTTGAACGACAGCACTGGATGTAGATATGATTCCACTAATCATATAATCTCCTGGATGGTAATAATTTAACATGTACTTTTCCCCTTCTAATACATTCAGTTGACATTTGTCCACAGGGAAAAAGGGGCACCAAGAAAAGAACCAGCGGCAACATATTCCATACAATGAGGGAGATTTGCGATATTCTTTGAGAGAGGAGCCACTGTCTTTGATCTCAGAGCTCTCTTAGGAGAAGCAATATCCTCTCACAAAGAACAGATACATCCTGGCAGCAAAATTGGAGGGAGAAGCATAAAATGTCATTCTACTAAAGTTCCTGACTACATAAACCCCATCTGACATTCTTGGGGTTATTTTCAGGATTTTTATATGAAAAATTACCTAATATTTGTCATGTTCTGTTGATGGGGAATTGCTATGTATTCTCACTTTGGTTTCTGAGCAGGGGAATTCCAGAGGATCTGCTGGAAATAGAATAAATCACCATCATTTTGTTAATAATAAAGGGAAAATTGATCACAGTGGATTCACAGTGGGGAGAAGGCGGAGCCACGTCGCCGCGTTACAGCTGTAATTTCGGGGCTCCGAAGTTACAGCTGATATCTTCGCCCCTGGTCGGTCCCAACGGACCTAAACCGTCCCGTAGAGACGGTGATAGTAAGGGGCGCGTTCTGTTGATCACAGGGACACCGCAAGTCCCTGGTGGATCCAGAAGAAGCCCCTTTACCATCGACGGAGAGGCAGCCATTAAGCTGCTGAAGCAGGGACAGCTCCGAAAGGAAGAGAAGAAAGAAAGAGAAAGTGTATCGGCTGGTGAGATTTATTTATTTTTATTTGGGATAAGGACACCCTAGAAGAAGAAGGAATCTGTAAGATTTTTGACAGAATTTGATAAGATGGACTTAGTGGCGATTTTTTAGGAGATGTCAAAATGAGGCTTGGCTTTTTACTTTTTTTTTTCTAGCGAACTTCTATTGTGATTAGTAATTGTAACCAGACTGGTTTTTTTTTTTTTCTACAATTATCTTTCCTTTTTGACTGTTTATATTTTTAATAGAGGCTTCCTTTAGTAATTTTTTTTTTTTAAATATACACATATATATATACATATTTTCTTTTTCTATTGGTTTTTTTTTGGGGGTGGAAGAAGGGGAGTGGAGTTGAGAAACTTTGTAACTCTGCAACACTGCCAACTAGAGCTTGAAAATACTTTACTTGAAGTTGAGAGAACTGTGAGAAACTCTCTCCCAAGGACACTGAGTTGATAAGATAGAGAGGGGAACTCTGGAGAATGTTTTCACAGGTGTCTCTTTGGGATTTCTACAATCAACTGAATGTTTGAAGCTTGGCTTTGAAACTTGTGGAGAAGCCATAATAAGAGCCTTGGATGTTTAAATAAAATGCAGTGTGCTTTTTGCTTTACTTGTTATTAGCTTTTATCCCTCCTCCTCAACCCTATAGTATTTTGTAATATTTGTACACTTTTGCTTATTACTATTATTATTATTTTTCATTATTTTTTCTCTAAAGGAAAGCCTCAGAATATTGTTTTTTTTCTTTTTCTTTTCTTTTTTGGGGGGACTTTTGCTTTTTTTACCTTTGTATGTATATACTCTTTTTTGTGGCCATTTTTTTTTTCTTGAGATTTCGCAATTGGATTAAGGTGTGAAGAACCTGAAGAATTTTTCTTTTTTTTTTCCTTTTATTATTATTGTTATTTTTTTAATATTATTGGGTTTTATTCTCCTTTTGACTATTGCAACTGAGGATTAAGGTCTAGAAGAACCTGAAGAAAGAAATTTTTCTTTTTCCTTGAAACTTTTTCCTTTTTAAATTTTGGGTTTTTTTTTTTTTTTTACTGATTTTTCTTTTTACGTTTTTCCTTTCCCTAATTGGATTATAATTGTTACACTGCCAACTGGATTAAAAGAGTGGGAAGATTCTGAGCTATTCAAATGAGTAAGAAAGTTCTACCTTCTGGCGCATCAACTTCTGCTCCTGCTTCCCCATCAACTGGAGGACGACTTTCAACAATGGCGAAGCAAGATAAAGGACAAACGGATCTAACGACGGTTATGCAAGGAATTCAAGAACTTAAAATGAGTATTGAACAAAGGATGGGGAGTATTGAACAAAAAATTGAAAACATCCAACAGATGATGGCGAAGTATGATGAGAGACTGCAAAAAATGGAAGAGAAAGACAATCAAAGAGATGAGAAATTGCAAAAATTGGAAGAGAAAGACAATGAAAGAGATGAGAAAATTGGAAATATTGATGACAGAGTGACAACGCTTGAACAAAACAAGAATGAGATGGTGAAGTGGGAGATGGATAGATCAGAATATTACCTCAGATTTCAAAATATAGAGGAAGAAAAAGGACAAGATCTTGCTGCAGTAATGATAGA
The DNA here is from genome assembly GCF_049901735.1 of Notechis scutatus. NCBI lineage: Eukaryota > Metazoa > Chordata > Lepidosauria > Squamata > Elapidae > Notechis > Notechis scutatus. Next base: position 456,216 of record NC_142010.1, on the reverse strand, counting down.
AATCTTGGCTGGAGCTTTGGAAATAACAGAGGAAAAAATGATGGATGGAATAGATGAGATATACCGAGTTTTTACAAGATATGCATCGAGGAATAAGTTACCAAGAGAAGTTCATGTTAGATTTACTAAAAAATCTATCAGAACACTGATATTACAAGCGGCAAGAGAGAAGACATTGAAATATGGAGATAAAGAGATTGGGGTTTTAAAACAAATACCCAGAAAAATTAGAGAGATGAGGAGAGAATATCGCTTCCTGACTAAAGTATTATTGGAAAAGGAGGTGAATTACAGATGGTTGATTCCAGAAGGATTAATGGTTACATGGAAAGAACAGAGATACAGAATTGGCTCAATTGATGAAGCAGAATCGTTTTATAAGGAATTTTTTAAAAGAAAAGAAACAGAGATAGAAGAAGAGACTACATTAACTGAATTTCAAGAGGACCAAATAGAGATGGGAAAAGAAGAAGGTGCAGTAGGTGGACAAGTGGAGACTAAAGAACAACGTGAAGTAAGATCAACGAGAGCCGTTAGACCTAAATATAAATCATAACTATGGAGGGAAAAAAATTGATTTCTTTGAATATAAATGGACTGAATTCAGCTACTAAAAGAAGGAAAACTTTTCATAAAATAGAGAAATTAAAATTTGATATAATTTGCTTACAAGAAGTACACATTAAAAACAACATCAACAATTATTGGTGCGACCAAAAATAGGGAAAATTTTTACTTCTTTGGCCCAGTGTAAGAAAAGAGGAGTGGTATTGTATATTAAAGAAACCATTTCAGCAAAATTGATTTATACTGATGAAGATGGAAGAGTACTAATGGTTGAAATAGTGGATAACAATACAAAGATACTTTTGGTTGCAATCTATGCTCCGAATGATAAACAAAAAAGATTTTATAAAAAATTACATATGAAAATAATTGAATTGGACTACGCTAATATATTTATAATGGGAGATTTTAATGGAATTGTAGACAATGAATTGGACTACACAGCAAAATAACACGACAAAATAGGAAGATCCTCCCTAAATCCTTTTTGAAATGATAGAGGAACTAAAACTAAAAGATATATGGAGAGAAAGAAATACTAAAACTCAACAATATACTTTCTACTCGAATAGACATTCATCATGGTCCAGAATAGATATGATGTGGGCGTCAACAGAATTATTATCTAATATTCAAGAAATAAATATTGAAACAAGTACATGGGCAGATCATAACCCAATGACAATTAAATGGAAAGGACAAAAAAGAAGATCTAGATGGACATTAAATAATACTATTTTAAAGGAAAAAGATTTTACACAGTGGATGGAAAAAGAACTGGCCTTCTTTTTAATGAAAACAGAAAAGAAGATACTTCAATACAGAATGTTTGGGACACAATGAAGGCATATGCAAGAGGATTGATAATGGAATACACAAAGAAAAAAAATATTAGAAAGAGGCAAATGATTAAAACTTTAGAAGATGATTATAAAAAATTGGAAAAAGAATTACAGAGATTGCCACAGAAAAAAGATATTAAATTTAAAATGGACATAATTAAACATAAAATGGATCAAACAGAGAAAGAAGAATTGGCGCAAAAAATTAGAAGTGCTAAACAGAACTATTTTGAGGATGCAAACAGACCAGGTAGATGGTTAGCATACAAACTGAGAAAAGAGAAAGAATCAAGAAGAATACTACAGTTAATGGATGAACAGGGTCTAGTCTGTCATGGTAATAAGGAGAAAAAGAGAATTATTCGAGATTTTTATGCACAATTATATAAGCAGGAGGATTTTGATGAGGGGAAAATTAAACAGTATTTACAAAATGCCAACCTACCCAAGATATCTGATGAAACTGGGAAAATGTTGGAAAATCCTATAACAATGATGGAATTAACTGAAGCACTTAATAGACAGAATAACGGGAAAGCACCAGGACCAGATGGTTTCCCGGCAGAATTTTATAAAACATTACAAGAATCATTGAGTATTTCATTGTTAGAAATTATGAATGAAGTTATGATAAATAAGAAAATACCTAAAACATGGTCAGAAGCTTATATTACGCTTATTCCAAAAGAAGGGACTGACCCATTACAAATTAAGAATTATAGACCTATTTCTTTATTGAATGCAGATTATAAAATATTTGCTTCAATTTTGGCAGAAAGGCTTAAAAAATACTTAAATAATTTTATTCATTCTGATCAGAATGGATTTCTACCAAAGAGACAAATTAAAGACAACATGAGAGTAATTTTGGACACTTTGGAATATTATGAGGCACACCCTGAAAAGCAAATGGCTTTGATATTTTTAGATGCTCAAAAGGCATTTGATAACGTGAATTGGAGATTTATGTTATTATTATTGGAACAGATGGGTTTTGCTAGAAAATTTATTCAAGCAATAGAAGCTATATATCATAAGCAAACAGCAAAAGTGATGATAGATGGAGAATTTACAGACACTATCAATATTAAAAAGGCACAAGACAAGGATGTCCACTATCCCCTTTGTTATTTGTATTGACTTTGGAAGTATTAAATAGAAATATTAGAGAGGATACAAATATAAAAGGAATGAAAGTTAAAAAGGAGGAATTTAAATTGCAAGCCTTTGCGGACGATTTGGTCTTTATTCTGGAAGATCCTCTAGAGACAGCTTTAAAACTACTGGAAAAGATAGAGGCGTATGGTGAGATGGCTGGCTTGAAAATAAATAAAGACAAAACAAAGATTCTGACAAAAATATGTTATTAAGGCAAAGAGAAGAGTTGGCAGACTTATTGAAAATTCAAGTTACGAATAGAGTTAAATACTTGGGGATAATTTTGGCGTCAAGATGTACTACACTGAAAGAGAATAATTATATTAAACTTAAACAGCAGATAGCATCTGACTTGAAAAAATGGGAAAATCTACAATTATCTTTGATAGGTAGAATCTCAACAATTAAAATGAATATTTTACCCAGAATTTTATATTTGTTTCAAACAATACCAATTAGGCTTGGTAAAGACTATTTTGATGAATTAAATAAAATGGTGTTGAAGTATATATGGCAAGGTAAGAAAGCGAGAATAAAACTAAAACTTTTACAGGATGCTAGAATTAGAGGAGGATTTGGCCTTCCTAATTGGGAGTTGTATTATCAAGCTGCAAATTTAATGTGGGTTAAAGAATGGATAACGTTAAGAAAGTCTAGATTATTGGCATTGGAAGGACATGATTTATTATTGGGTTGGCATGCTTTTTATGGTATAAGGGAACTAAATCGCAGGGTTATTTCAGAAGGCACTATATACGGGAATCGTTATGGTTGAATTGGGAGAAAATTAAGAAACAATGTTATTTGAAAATTCCAGTTTGGTTATCAACTATTGAAGCTTTTTCCTATCCCATAATTTATAAGAAGGAACAAACAGTTAGATATGGGGAAATACTGGATGAAAAGGGTGAACTTAAAACGATGCAAAAGCTAGAAGAACAAGATATAAAGATGAATTGGTTTTCATATGCGCAAATACACTCAAGGTATCTTAAAGATTCTAAAACAGAAGGATTTTATGATAAATTGACTGATTTAGATGGGATTTTGACAGGTGCTGATGAAAAAGTGATTAAAAAACTATATAGTTATTTGTTGGAAATTAAGTTAGAGGAAGAACAAGTCAAAGAAACAATGATTGTTTGGGGGAAGAACTTTGGATATGGGATTGATTTAGAAAAATGGCAAAAATTGTGGTCTCAAAATTATAAAATGACAATGTCAGTAGCATATAAAGAAAATTTGTATAAGATGTTTTACAGGTGGCATTTTCCCCGACAAGAATAGCAAGAATGTTCAAGAATAAATCCGAAAAGTGTTGGAAATGTCATCAGATCCCTGGCTCATATTACCATATGTGGTGGACTTGTGAGGAGGCCAGGAAATACTGGACTAGAATTCGCATATGGTTGGAAGAAATGACAAAAAAACATATAGATTTGAAACCAGAGATTTTTTCTATTGGGAATCTTACCTGATACATTTAATAAAAACTTAAAGTATTTGATTGTAAATGTGTTAACAGCGGCTAGGATTGTATTTGCTAGAAATTGGAAGAGTGAGAAAATACCATTAGAGGAAGAAATTATTAAGAAAATACTGGAATGTGCTGAAATGAGTAGATTGACATTTGAAATTAGAGAACAAGAAGATAAACAATTCTATGAAGTTTGGGATCTTTTTTATCAATGGTTAGATAAAACAATATAATAATAGAATATATATATATTTTGGTTTTGATAATATTTTTAGAATATTATATTAAGATAGATTTGGTATGATTTTACGATTTGTTATAAATTAACTAAATTATAGTTATCTCGCTCAAGCATGAATTAGTTAAATTATAGTCAAATGATTGTTTAATAAGGATATTAGGATATATAATTGTTGATTGATAATATGAGTTATTATGTAACATAATTATTATGATGACTATGAAATAGATGCACAAAAAGGAGTGATAAACCAACCGATACACTGTCTGTATATTTATGAAGAATGACGATGTTCTTATGTTATGTTTTATGTTTTATGTGTTTTTATTTGTTGTTAAAATCAATAAAAATTTTATAAAAAAAAAAAAGAAACCTCTGTGACCATGGGCATAATTGCAATTTAAATGTTCCCTCAAGGGACCAGTTCTGGAAAGTCTGACTGCTTCTTAGTCACCAAAATTATTCTTGAAATACTAAATGTTGCAATAGGCTAAAACAAGTGAACGGTTTTTCACTAGCCACTGAAAACAGTAAATTCCTTGCTACCTATTTTTGGTATGGTGTAAGCTTCTTCCTGCATTTAGGACAGGTCCCTGGAATAACTGTGTCCAGGAAGTGATATTTTACTCTAATCAATTAGACTAAATCATCAGACTAAAACATTACCTTAAAATACCCCCCTTTTTTGAATTCTGCAGAAAACAAAATAAAAATGGTCTCATTGATGTGTGTAGTCACCCATGAAGGCTTGGCCCACTGCAGAAGTATGTGTTATGTCATGATAGCAAATTATTTAACTAATTTACACAAAAAAAGACAAAACTTTGGCTTATTCCTATGTATATCAACCTGCAAAATGACTTCAGGTGAAGACATACTTCCGCTTCATTTCTTGGTTGTCATTCAAGGGGGAGGGAGGAGAGCATTGTGGCGGGGGGGACGGGGGGACTCAGGAATGTGGTGCCTCAGCCAGTTAGGCATAACCTCTACCACCTGGCATGAGAACCAAGGTCATATCAATGGACACCTGTTGAAGTTGAGCGGGCACCTATATCTGAACTAATTGTCCCATGTAACCTGAGAGGCAAAGGGGGAGTGGGAACCAGAGGTGGTATTCAGCAGGTTATGACTAGTTCTGGAGAACTGGTAGCAGAAATTTTGAGTAGTTCAGAGAACCCCTGACTGGCCCTGCCCCCATCTATTCTCCTGAGTCCCAGCTGATTGGCTGGTCTTCTTTTGTTGCCCTGCACAGGAGAACGGAGCTGTTAAGCAGGTTAGTGGGGTGGGGAGAGAATGGGGATTTTGCAGTATCCTTCCCCTGCCATGCCTACCAAGCCATGCCCACCAAGCGACACCATGCCCACCAAGCCATGCGCACAGAACCGGTAGTAAAAAAAATTGAATCCCACCACTGGGAAGTCTCATTCTTTTAACTATCCCTGAGCACTGGAATAATTTAGAGTGAGCTTCACCATTCTAAGTGTCAATATGATATACTCAGTAAAGGATCTCTTGAACCCAAGCAAAGTGTCAGTCTTGACTTCCCTGAGTTCATTACTTGGAATGATGACAATGTAATTGCCTGGAAACAGTATGGAAGTACTTTGCCCACCCCACTGCAGTATGTTTTTTTCAACTTCCTAGTCTAGCATACAGCCCTAGTCTTTTCTGCTAATATCCTGTTCAAGTAGTCTCCATGCTTGGTTTGGACACATCAGTATTTCCATCCTCTGGGGTAGCTAAAGCACTACTAATCTCTTTGGTACTCTGATAATTGTTCCACTAAGCAAGAACCTGAATTGTCACTAGACCAAGGTGAACTGCTTTGTCTGGAATGTCCCCAGAATTTCTGTGTGCAAAACCTCAACCTGATCTTTTGAAGTGTTCTGACGTAGGCTTCACAAAATCATGAAGCAGACTCCTTGTCTAACAAAACCCATTTTTATTAAGCTAATCTGAATTCCTATCATTCACATCCAGCAAAGTCCTGGCAAACAGTCTTTCAAGGGTGAATTATAATCACAGACCAGTGGTGGGATTCATTTTTTTTTTACTACTGGTTCTGTGGGCGTGGCTTGGTAGGCGTGGCAGGGAAAGGATACTGTAAAATCTCCAGTCAGAGGTGGGATTGGTCAGTTCTCCGAACTACTCAAAATTTCCACTACCGGTTCTCCAGAACTGGTCAGAACCTGCTGAATACCACCTCTGCCTCAGACCTTATCAGGCTTCAAGAGCTGCCAGGCTGATATCTTCCAAGCACAATGCTGTACAAGGCAATACTTGGTAAGGAGACCCTGAGAGTCACTAACAAATCTTCACACTAATTAAATGTACTAATAGTCTCCTGCAAAACCCCACTCCCCTTTTGCTCCTCTTTCTTCCCTATGGGAGGGGCCATTGACCCTCCACCTGTACCTTTACTCCCGAGTTGACCCTTGTTCCTTAACTGTTCCCTTCCCCTGGCAGCTCTGCGCATGCACACATCAGGAACAGGCTCCAGCAGTTCTTCTGCCCCACTGATCTCCAACTCTGAAGGCAGCTGATAACTGTCGGACGGCCCTGCTCCCATCTCTGCCTCCAATGCAGAGCACTTGTCAGAGCCTTTCCCAGATTCCAGGACTGGCCCATGTTCTTCCCCAACCTCCTCTGAATCTGTCTGAATCTGTTGCCAGCTCTGCTGGCTGCTGGTCGGCCACAACATGAAGATTGCATAGTGGTGCACCCTGTGGCCGATATCATTGCCCTGGTAGGATTGAAAAGGCAATGGCTTTTTTCCCTTTCTCCTTTCAGCTTCGATTCAACAGCATGCTTCCTAACACTTCTTGGTTATTGCCCATTGATCATTTTTGACTCCATAAATATTTCTTGATCTGTTTTATAACCATGCAACTTAGGCCTTGACCAAGATATTTTGAAATATAGCTACAACATAACCCATGCTGTGCTTTTGCAGCTCATCAATTCCTATATATAAACATCAGATCCATGTTCTTCTATGAAGCAATTGACCATCTTCAGGGTTGATCCAGGCAAGATATGTAACTAATGTGCTACTTAATTTATGTTTCATAAAATGTTTTAGAGGAGGTTTTTAGATGCAATGTGTATTGGTTTCATTAGTGCATATATATCATATATATTTAGACCTGTTTGAGAGAAAAAATATAAGTTACTCTTTTATAATGGAATTTATATAGCTAGACTAGAAGACATCTTTTGCTCTTTCTGATGCTTTTCTGTTAGGTTTTTCTTTTTCTGCATAAAATCCCCACCCTATAACCTAAAATGTTCTCAGTCACAAGTACATAATACATTGTTATAGTCTTCTTGGAGAATGGGAAGATCTGCCCAGGCTAGGCAACGAGGGAATATCCTCCCAAGGTAAAGCCCACCAGCCCAGCAGTAAAACCAAGATAAAACACTGAAACACTGAAAACAATGCCTTGCTGACTCTCAAACTTATAGTTTATCTCATTTTAGAATATAGAGAATAAGGGGTGTGTGGCAGTGGTGGGATTCAATTTTTTTGTACTAACCGTTCTGTGGGAGTGGCTTGGTGGGTGTGGCAGGGGAAGGATACTGGTAAAATCTCCAGTCAAAGGTGGCATTTGCCGGTTCTCCAAACTACTCAAAATTTCCGCTACCGCTTCTCCAGAACTGCTCAGAACCTGCTGAATACCACTTCTGGTGTGTGGGGAGGGCCTCTTAGGCATGGCGTGTTCTGTGCAGGGGTATAAGATGTATTGTTTGAATATGGAAGTTTGCTCTTCTTGTACCCAATCCACTTTGGAAGGGACTTGAAGGCCCATTTGCAAATGCTTATTTTCTTTAATAAACCTTTGAATTGTGAACCAGACTTGATCCTGCATTGTGAGTATTGAATAATTCGGTTCTTACATCTAACATGTTCATCCCATGTGTTCATGGGGTTTGTTAAGTATGGAGAATAACGGAGACCAGACATCTGACCAGTGACTTTAACTCTTTAATAAAGTAATAGAACATAACAGAGCAACGCTATGGGCAGCAGTAACCCTTTTATAGGGTTAGCTGCTGCCTTATTAACCAATGAAAATGTGCAACAAGTTCAAACTACTAACCAATAAGAAAAGTCCCAAAAGTGGCCAATCAGGGACTAGTTCTGGCCCAATCCCAAGTTGTTGTATAAGGACCAATCAAGTGTGCAGGTTTTCAATCCCTAATTTGCATTTAGGTTATTCACTTTTATTGATTCACAACACCCCTCCCCCTTGGGTTCCGTTTGAGGGGAGCTGTAATAAAATCCTCAAGATAGGCAGGCCGTTTGGTCTGCCTGGATGATTTCCGAGGCTCCACCGGGTTTTGTCTAATGTCCGGTTCCGGTGGAGCGTTTGGATGACCTTTGTTAAATTCTATTTCGCTGCACGGCGATTCCGTGCTGCATTCACTGTGGTTGTCTCTGCTACTCCGTGTTTCTTCGGGGTTTTGCAGTTCGTTTTCCCCCGTATTAAAGTTCCCTGAAAACGTCAACTCCCTCCCCGCTTCACGTTCCGGTGCTTCGCTGGGCTGTAGGGCTCCCGTTGACCTGCTATTAGTTGTATCAAAGTCAATTCCCTTGATACTTCCTCCCCCTTGAGTTGGTGAACCGGGGAAGTCATGGCCGCTGGGTGGTAATCTCAATCGGAGCTGGTCTATGTGGCGTTTCCACACCCTCCCATCGTCTGTTAGCAGGCGGTAAGATCTAGGCCCGGTGAGGTGGGTAACGGTTGCGGGTATCCATAACGGGTCACCGGAAAAGTTTTTGGCAAAGATTAAATCGCCTACCTTAAATTCACGGCATTTGCTGCTGGAGCCGAAAGGTTTTTCCGGTGCAAGCGGGTGGAGCCGGTCAAGGTGCGATCGTATTTTCCGCCCCATAAGAAGTTCAGCGGGTGTTTTGTTGGTCACGCTGTGGGGCGTGATGTGCTGCAACAAGAGAATTTGATTGATTTTCTCGTCGATGTTGCCAAATTCCATTTTGTGAAGGGTCTTTTTTACAAATTGTACCATGCGTTCTGCACATCCATTCGCCGCAGGGTGCGCGGGCGAGGTTAGCGCATGGCGGATGCCCCGATCAGCAAGATATTGTTCAAAGGGCAATGCAGTGAACTGTGGGCCGTTGTCCGAGACCAACACGTCCGGAAACCCGTGTGTGGCAAATAGTCTGTTTAATTTATTAATAACTGAGTCTGTTGTAGTTGTGTGCATTCGATGAATCTCGAGCCAGTTAGAATAGGCGTCGACAGAAATCAGGAAAGTGTGACCTTTGGTAGGCCCCGCAGAGTCAATATGAATATGGGACCACGGTCCCCTCGGCGTTTCCCATTCGGTTGGGCTTGCTTTAGGTGGGGCGTTGCTGACGTCCTGGCAACGTTGGCATGTAGCGACCCAGCCCTCGATTCTTTTGTCGATTCCCGGCCACCAAGCATAGCTGCGTGCGAGTGATTTCATCCGCACAATACCCGGATGTCCCTCATGCAATACCGCCAAAACAGTCTGTTGCAATTTGCCAGGGATTACAACTCGATCGCCCCACAAGATACAGCCTTTTTGGGAAAACAGCTCGGTTTGGCGGGCTTTGAAGGGCGCCCATTCAGGTGCTATTTGATCCGTCGGCCACCCCCGTTCAACCCAGCGTAGTATGTGTTGCAGAACTGGGTCATGTTTCGTTTCAAAAGCAATGTCTCTAGCCATCAAGGGTGGTGCATGTAGAGCTTCGATCTGTAGTGTTGAGAGGGTTGGGGCTGGATCCACAACAGCGTCTGGGAGCGGTGTTCTGCTCAATGCATCGGCGTGGAGAATCGATTTCCCCGGGCGGTGTTGCAAGGTATAGTTGTAGGCCGCCAGGAATTCAGACCAACGGGTCATTCTGGGGGACAATATATACGGGGTTGGTTTATTACCCGCAATGATCCCCAGTAGCGGTTTATGATCAGTGATTATTGTAAACGTACGGCCATAAACATATTCATGAAATCTTTTAACTGCAGCAACAATAGCTAAAGCTTCTTTGTCCAGCTGACTATAATTTCGTTCAGCTTTAGCTAAGGTTCGCGAAAAAAATGCGATGGGGGCCTCCGCTCCGTTTGGTAACACGTGGGCCAGAATTGCCCCAACCCCAAAAGGTGATGCATCACACGTGATAGTGAACGGCAGAGTCTCGTTGTACTGCATAAGTACTGAATCAGAAGTTAGCAATTTCTTTACTTGTTGGAAAGCATGTTGTTCCCGTTGCCCCCAAACCCACGTTGCTTTTTTGTCTAATAGTCTATGCAATGGTTCTGCTACCGTTGCTTTGTGGGGTAAAAACACATTATAGAAATTGATAAGTCCAAGGAACGCCTGTAGGTCTGCCTTGTTCCTTGGAGTGGGTGCCTTTTTAATTGCTCGTAATTTGTCTTCAGTGGGATGAATTCCTTGGCTGTCCAGGAGATATCCCAAAAATTCTACTTTTTCGGTACATAACTGGCATTTATCTTTTTTTACTCTGAGGCCTGCATTTTGGAATCTTCGTAAAACCTCTCTGAGTCGTTTTTCTAGGATGTCTTTGTTAGGTGCGGCGATGAGTACATCGTCGAAATATGGGACAACGCCTTTTATCCCTTGTAACAACCTTTCCATTAAACTCTGGAAGATTCCAGGGGCGACGCTAACCCCGAATTGGAGCCGGTTGCATTTAAATGCGCCCCTATGTGTTACGATCGTTTGCGCCTCGGCTGTGGTTGGGTCTACAGGCAATTGTTGATACGCCTGGGCTAGATCTAGTTTGGCAAAAACTTTCCCGCCGCCCAGGGAATGGAGTAAATGTTGCACTACCGGTACTGGATAAGCACTTTGCTGCAGTGCGTGGTTTAATGTGGCCCGGTAGTCTCCGCAAATTCTTAGGGACCCATCAGGCTTGATAGGCATCACTATCGGGGTTTCCCAACGGGCATGGTCGGTGGGTTCCAGTACGCCCTGCGCTATTAGTTTATCGAGTTGTTCGTCGATTTTAGGCTTCAAGGCGAACGGCACCCGCGCGGCTTAAGGCGGATGGGTGCTATCTCAGGGTTCAAGTTAAACGAGATTGGGGTCCCCTTATACTTGCCTAGTCCGTTCGCGAAAACGTCTTGGAATTCTTGCACGAGTGCTTCCTCCCAATCGACGCTCTCGGCCTTGTGGACTCCGGCTACAGTGATCCCGAGCAGCCTGAACCATTGAAGGCCTAGAAGACTAGGCCTGTCTTGATCCACGACCGTTAGTGGTAGTGCGACGGAGCGGTCTTTGAATGAGACCTGGAATTTGCGGGACCCGACAACGGGAATTCTGTTACCCTGATAGTCTTTGAGTATAACCCTTTGAGGGTTAAGGTCTTGGCGGCGGATCGTGGGAATGAGCTGTTGGAGCGTTTTCCACGATACCATCGAGAGGGAAGATCCCGAGTCTACCTCCATCACGCAAGGTTTGTTTTCGATGGTGACCTTTACTCGGATTTTCCCGGCATCAAGGGATGTAGCGTGGCCTATGGTGATTGTTTGGTGGGTCTCTTCCCGCCGGGTTTCTTCACGCCTGGTGGAAGTGGTGGACGGTTTGTTTCTGTAGGAGTGGTTTAATTTTTCTCGGTGTGTGCCGAAGAATCCTGAAGACTGGCATTCGGCCTGTCGGGGTTTGGAGTTTTGTTTGCTTCTGCAAACCTTTGCGATGTGACCTCGTCTCCTGCAATTTCGGCAGAGCGCGTCAAGGAATTTGCAGCCGGATCGTGGGTGATTGGATCCACAACCGGCACACGGTCGAAAGGAGTGTTGTGTGGACTGGTCTCGCTCCGTTCGCAGTCGGTTGACCTCTTCCCCATCGCTGTCGGACGGGGACTCTAGGTCTTCGTGGTGAGTTGATACCGGGTGTCTCTCTGTGCGAGGCGAGGTATCAGTGGCGAGTTTACGTAGCGGTGCGTTGGTGCGGCGCATTCGGGCTGCCGACTTCTTGGTCGCCTCTGCTGCCGAGGCTTCTTTAAGGGCATCGGTGAGACTGATGTCCCCCTTAGCCATAATTTTACTCTGGATCGTGCCGTCTTCTAGGCCCAGAACCAAACGGTCCCGGAGAGCTTCTTCTAAGTCTGCGAATCCGCAGAGGCCTCCAAGGTTTCGGAGGTCCGCGATATAATCAGCAAGGCTTTCACCTTTCTGTTGGTCCCTCCGGTAATATTCGTGTCTTCGGACTAAGGTTGGCACGGTGGGTGCGTAGTGAGCCCATAGTAAAGGCTCGAGGACGTCCCAGTCCATCTCTTTTACCTCTGCTGGCTTGGCAAGTGACTTTGCCATTTTAAACATGGTAGGGCCGCAGTGGGTTAGAAATATAGCTCTTTTTTTTCCGGCTGTTGCATTTTTCAAATTGTTGGTCTCCAGAAACATCTGGAACCTATCCATGTACGACTCCCAGTCTTCGGTTTCTGGGTCGAATGGAGCGGGTGGTACGACACCGCTGGCCATGTTGCCGTTGATGGTGCGTGTTCAACCACGTGCTCTGTTAGTTGCTCTGTAGGTTAGTCAGCTCTTCGGTCTCCGAATCCCATCCTCGTCGCCAGTGTTAAGTATGGAGAATAATGGAGACCAGACATCTGACCAGTGACTTCAACTCTTTAATAAAGTAATAGAACATAACAGAGCAACGCTATGGGCAGCAGTAACCCTTTTATAGGGTTAGCTGCTGCCTTATTAACCAATGAAAATGTGCAACAAGTTCAAACTACTAACCAATAAGAAAAGTCCCAAAAGTGGCCAATCAGGGACTAGTTCTGGTCCAATCCCAAGTTGTTGTATAAGGACCAATCAAGTGTGCAGGTTTTCAATCCCTAATTTGCATTTAGGTTATTCACTTTTATTGATTCACAACAGGGTTACCTTCTAAGATTTTCTTTACCCCTTCACCTTCAGCTATTGTTGATATTGCACTAAATTAGCAACATCTTTTGGTCCCCTACTAGGAAATCTGTGTAAGTGGCAGCAAAAGTGATCACATCATAAACAAGTCAATAAAAGGCCATTATTCTGATTAATGCACTAAAGGCAAGCCAATACAAATTAAAGGATACACAAAATAAAACCCAAGGCATTGCAGCACCATTGGGGGAAATTTTTTTTATCAGATCTTATTTCCAACCTTGATGACCTATAATCTTTCCCATTTAGAAAGATAGAGGTAAAGTTTAACAGGGGCCTCTGATGAGTTGGGGGTGTGGGTTGTATGGTGATAACCATCCTGGAGTATCCAACTTTATTGAGGAAGATTGTCTCATCCACAGTAGAGAGAATAGTAAGAAATTCTAATGTCCCTACTGCAATGGTGGGATTCAATTTTTTTTTACTACCAGTTCTATGGGCATGGCTTGGTGGGCATGGCAGGGGAAGGATACTGCAAAATCTCCATTCTCTCCCCACTCCTGGGGGAAGGTTACTGCAAAATCCCCATTCCCTCCCCACCCCAGTAACCTGCTTTCCAGCTCCATTCTCCTGTGCAAGACAACAAAAGAAGACCCAGCTGATCAGCTCAGACTCGGGAGGCAAAGAGTAGATGGGGGCGAGGCCAGTCAGAGGTGGGATTTGCAAGTTCTCTGAACTACTCAAATTTCCGCTACCGATTCTCCAGAACTGGTCAGAATCTGCTGAATACCATCTCTGCCCTACTGGCTAGTGAAGAAGTGTTCAATTGTTATAGCTCATTGCAGACTTCAAAATCTCAGGATTAAATTTACGGAGTAGAAGACAAACTTTCCTAAATTCCCTTCCTGACTCTTAAATTAGAGCTATGCCCTTGTGTCATACAAAATTGTTTTTTTTTTTTCAGTTGCACACCTGTTACAACAAAAATTCCCAATTCCCCTTCTAATTATCAAAATCATGACAATTTATTCTATTTTGAACAAAGTTTGTGCGATCATTTCCATCATTATCATTAGTTGTAAAACTGATGTGACGGAAATGGGATATACAACAACTGAAAATCTGACATGTAACCATCTTGGTCTTTAGTGAAAGAAGAATGTGGTAGAACTGGGAAGGAACTGTGCCAGCCTGAAACTGCAGGTTTGTCTATTTTGATTTGGGGCCCAGCTGGACCATCTTCACTGCAGTTGTGCTCTTTTGTGGGCTCTGAGATCCAACTCTGTGCTAAAGGCAGAACTATAGGAAGAATCTCCATCAATACATGTCAAATGCTGCTGTTGCATATACAGTTTTTTCTGCTTCAACTTCTGTCCAAATTTCCCTGTGCCACGATGCTGATAAAATGCCCATTGAAGGCAATAATAGAAGAAAAGAAGGAGTTTAATTACTACAAGCCAGGAGACTTCCTGATTGGCGGAATAACATCAGGAATGATTTCTCAACTCTACCCATATGTTTTCTCCAAGCCTCCAATCCACCGATTGAAAATGTAATTTCCTTCATATACAGGATTCTGGTGGTTTTACATGAAAGTATTCCATTCCCTAATTCCTCACATTGAGAAAGGCACGTCATTGTTGTTTCTTCCAATTTGCTTTAGGAAAAGGCTCCAGGGGCATATGATGGTTTTGCAAAAGTTAAGCATGCAAAGTCTCTTTTAAATTCCTCCACAAAAGGAGGAAGCTTCAATACCTGGCAAAACACTCCCAAGATGACTTTTGCCTAGTTGAGGTTCTGCCTGTTCCCAAAATTATTACTGTGGAGAGTCAATTTTTTTTAATTTATAAATCATAGATCTATAGTGGCATATCTCACAATCAAATGACCCAATACCTTTGAGCAAAGGGAGACTTCTTGAGATTATTTCTCACCATCTCCTCTCCTCTATGTTGTAGTCTGTCCTATCTTTCCAATCTTTCATTCCATCCTATGCCTTCTACCTGTTTTCTAAGCTTTTATGACTTCCATCTCACTTTTCTGTAGGGTTTTTTTTTAAAGGAATACCTTTTGAAAACCAAATTCAAGGAGGATAGAGACCTTATGAGATAAGCTAATGGTTTAGCTACAAAGGATCACATTAAAGATTCATCAGTGTAGTGTAATACCTACAAAGGCATCAATATCCTGCAGCAAAGCAATATCTGAGATTAAAGGTGGTGTCAGCTTTGGAAGCCATATTAGCATAAGGAGCTTCCACACTGCCACATTCCTGTGCCTGGGAAATTGGGAGGGAGGATTTTGTAGAGTGTTTGTAGTTAGTCATAATAGCATTCTTCTTTGCAGTCAAGCTCATGTCATTCCTGCACCAAGATGTGGAGTGGTTAAGAGATAGTTCAAGTTGGGATGGAAGGTGATTGGACAGTGTGATGTATTGATAGGTGCAGGGGATGGGATGGTGATGTTGAATTACTGTGGGAAAACCTGGAACTCTCAGATTCAGGTTTTCCCAGATGTGCCAGTATGACTTCTTCTTTTTCTTTTTCTTCAGCGTTTGTCTCGCGCTCTGGCGAGGTCCGCTAATGTCCTTGAGTACTGCTTCCACGCCTCTCTGTCTGCCACGTATGTCGGGTCTGCCTTCGCGATCTCTAGATTGGCCTTGATCGTGTCCATCCAGCGTTGCTTAGGTCTACCACGCGGTCTCGCTCCTCCGACAATCACCTTCATCGCAGATTTGATGATGGATTCTTCCTTGGCGCGACTCACATGGCCGAACCATCGTAGCCGGGACTGCCTCATGACCGTGGGGATGAGCACGACGTTGAACCGTCTGCGCACTTCTTCATTCCTGACGCGATCGAGTAGGGTGAGGCCTACCGACCATCGGAGCATTCGCATCTCCATTGTCTGGAGTCTGCTTTCGACTTCTTTGGTCGTCGGCCAGCACTCTGCGCCGTATATGGCCACGGGGCGCACCACAGAGTTATAGATTTTCGCCTTCAGGCGCATCGGCATCTTCTTGTCACAGAGGACGCCCGTGACGGACTTCCATTTGCCCCACACTGCATTGATCCTGGCTGCCACCTCAGTTTGTAGTAGGCCTTCTTCCCCAAGAGTAGTTCCCAGGTACTTGAAGGTGGAGGCGCGCGGTAGCTCCTGCCCGTTCACGTGGATGGAGCCTGTCGTTTCGTTGTCAGTGGTCAGGTATTCGGACTTCTTTAGGTTCAACCGGAGCCCGAACTGCTCGAGGCGGTCGTGCCACTGTTGGACTAGGTGCTCGAGTTCAGCCTTGCGCAGGTTGGCCAGGAACACATCATCGGCGTAGAGCAGCGTCCATGGGGTGGGCGTGTGCAGGTCGTGTGTAATTGTGTCCATCACCAGAATGAACAGCAGTGGTGAGAGAGCAGAGCCCTGGTGTACGCCGACGGTGATATTGAACTCCTCTGATATCCCAGCTGCCGCTTTTACACGGCTTTTGTGACATCTGTATAGGAGTTGGACCCATTGTACGAGTAGCTCGGGCACGCCGTGATCTCGCAGTGCGTACCAGATGAGATCGTGCGGGACTCGGTCGAAGGCCTTTTCCAAGTCCAAGAAGGTGGTGTGGAGCGGGATTTTCTTCTCTCTGTGAGCCTCCATCAGCATCCGCACACCGAAGATGGCATCGGTGGTGCCGCAGTTCTTGATGAATCCGGCCTGGTTGATGCTGATGTCGACGATGTCCCGAATGTGCTTATCGAGGATGCGTTCGAAGATCTTCATAGTGTGTGACAGTAACCTGACCGGTCTGTAGTTGGAGCAGTCCGCTGGGCTGCCCTTTCCCTTCCAGATCGGAACAGTGGTGCTGCGGTACCAGTCGTGTGGCACTATTCCCGTGGAGACGATGTTGTTGAACAGCTCGCACAGCCACAATGCCGAGCCCGGTAGTGCCTTTTTCCAGAAGTCGGCAGGGATGTCGTCTGGTCCTGTTGCCTTACCGTTTTTCATGGCCTTGATGGCATCGGTGACCTTGCTGGCGTGAATGCCTGAGACTGGGCCTTCGACGGGGTCACCTCGCGGGGTTAGTGGGTTGTGGGAACTCCTCGGTGGAGATCTTTTCGAAGTATTGCTGCCACCTCTCGGCAGCATCTCTGGGGTTGACGATCAAATTTCCCCTTTCGTCGTTGATCCCATGAAACTGGTCAATGTCCAGGGTCTTCCTGTGTCTGCTTTTGGCTAGGCGGTAGATCTCATTCTCGCCTTCTCGCGTGTTCAGCTTCTCGTAGATGTCGTCGTAGTGGGAGCTTCTGGCTGTCGCTACTGCTTTCTTGGCTGCCTTTTTGGCCGCCTTGTACTCGCAGAGCTTCTCGCTGGTCTTGTCCTGAAGAAAGGCCTTGTAGAGCCGTTTCTTCAGG
The DNA here is from genome assembly GCF_049901735.1 of Notechis scutatus. Lineage (NCBI taxonomy): Eukaryota > Metazoa > Chordata > Lepidosauria > Squamata > Elapidae > Notechis > Notechis scutatus. The sequence continues at coordinate 438,664 of NC_142010.1, read as the reverse complement.
TGCACGGCATCTTGTACTTCCGGTGTCCAGAGCCATGTATCTCGTTCGATGCGTCTCCGTCCTGGCTTGGTACAACCAAGCTGTTGGCAGCCGGCAGTGTGAACAGTGCTCTTCAGCATGGACCACGCTTCCTGTGGCCCGTCGACCATCTGCAGGAACTGCTCCGGTTTGATGAGGGGTCCCGCCATCTTCTTCTGGTTCCACCACTTGATTCGTGGCTGGTCTGCATTCTTTTTGTCAATCTTGGTCTTGGGCTTGCTGATCCTGATCTTCGCCATCAGCGGCCTGTGCTGACTGCTCGATTCGTGCGGGTACACCTTGGCGTTGAGCACGTTTTTAGTGGCTCTTCGTTGTACGATGATGTAGTCGATCTGTGTGTGGTGGTTCCCATTTCTGCTATGGTAGGTGAGGAGTTGGGGTTCTCGCCTAATGAAGCAGGTGTTCGTGATGGTCATATCATGGGAGTCGGCAAAGTCCAGGATCCTCTGGCCATTCTCATTCATATCGCCTGTGCCGTGCCCACCGTGGCACTGGTGTCCGTTTTGTCCCGCCCTACATGACCATTCAGGTCGCCAGAGATGATGATGTCGTCTTCATGTGGGATCTGCCTGAGTTGGATGTCGAGCAGTTCCCAGAAGGTATCCTTCTCCTCCTCGTGACATCCGGTCTGAGGGGCGTAGGCGGACAAGATGTGTAGACGCTGCCTCTCGGTCGCTACGACGATTATCATCAGTCGTTCTGTGAGGCGCTTAACTTCTGCAACGGAGCTTTGCCAGCTGGGACTGACAACCACAGCTACACCGCCGCGGTTTTCCTTACAGCTGGTGTACATGATCTTATAGCCGTCTATAGTCGTAGCCTTGTTGCCCTTCCAGCGAGTTTCCTGGAGGCAGCAGATGTCCAGCTTCCTGTCCCGCATGGCCCTGACAATCTCGGTCGAGCGTCCAGTCAGCGAATCCACGTTCCAGGTGGCCACCTTGAGCGTCTGGCAATCCTCTGTTCCCCGCTTGCGATTTTTCACACGGATCGGGTAGTCTCCGTGCGCGTCAGATCCGGACGCGGCCGTCATAGCTTTCTCACACGGTGCAAGTGCGCCGTGCTTTCCGCGTGGACCATTTCGTTGATTTTTGACGCAGGCCAATGGTCTCCTGCGCGTGTGTTCAGTAGTGGACGTTTCCACCATGTTGATGCGGCATTTGAGTACTCCAGCCGGCCTGTCGCGTGGGCCTGTCGTCGGAGGGTCTGCTCTCAGTTACGGTCAGCGTTTAACGGCTTCGTGCATCCAGGGGACACCACTTGGAGGTGGCAGACCGCTCGTCCCCCATGTGCCAGTATGACTACTTTAAGTAGACTACTTCAAAGTTCCATTTTATTAAAGTAGTCATGCGCCAGTATGACTACTTTAATAAAATGGAACTTTGAGAAATTGCCTGCCTCGGAGTTTTGTCGTTGGGTTTCTCTGGAAAGCTGACAGGTGACTTGTTGAGAAATGGATCATCTCCACTTGCTCAAGAGCTAATTCACTACTTGAATCCAGATTTAGTTACCTCCTGGGTGGTATAATAGGAAGAAATAATACAGTATAATACAATGATGACATATAGCTATACTTGGTAACATCTCCTTTTAGCATTCTGGAGGACTGTGAAGATGTGGTTCTTTTCCCAAACACTGGATAAAGATGAAGGATTTTGCTGTGAGGGTATCTGGTCTGGCTTTGAGGAGAAGGGTATTTTCTTTTAACTATTAGGGATTGTTGTGAGACTCCTAGAGTCATTGATGCCCCTGTAAGCCCTGTAAATAAGTAAACAAATAAAATAAACAAATGTTTCAATTTGTAAAAGTTTATTTAAACAGATTGAAGCAATTTTCCACTTTCTTTTATTAGTTTTCCCAAGCGAGTAAGTGAATGTATATGAATTATTTTCCTCATCTACCCAAAATCACAATTTGGAGAAAATTATAGTTAGGATCAGCTCTGGTGATTTTGGTAGGATCCCTCTGATCCCGATACACCAAGTTTAATATAACTCTTCATTTTGGAACACCAAATCCCTCTGATCCTGGTATACACAAGTTTACTAGAATCTTTGTTTGTTTGGTGTTTGGAAGAAGCTCCTATTGGAATCAATCAGAGTATTCTTCTAATAAAAATATCCAAAGATGTCTACCACATGCAAAAGGCAAGAAGGAAAAAAACAATTCAGGGGTTTCCTACTTTTTAACTGTGCAATGAGTTTCTGATTATTTTTCCTTCATTGCACTATATACATACAAATCTGCAGTAAATTTGGTATGTTTTTAAGAATTGATAAATGAAGTCCAAATTGAAGATGATGAATTCTGAATATCTGTTATGTTGCAGGGAGTTAACCAGTTTCTACCACATCCTGCCCTTTCTTTTGACTGTTTGTGAGATCAACCAGAATCCAAAGCTCTTACCCAACTTCACTCTGGGTTACAACATCTATGAGAGCTTTTTTAATGCAAGAATACTGTACAAGGCCATGCTGGACTTGCTGTCTACAGGGCAGGAGAATGTCCCAAACTACAGGTGTGGAAGACAAAGGAATCTGCTGGCAGTTCTTGAAGTGATGGATTCTGAACGGTTTGATCATCTTTCTTCTGCCTTGAGCATCTATAAAATTCCACAGGTACAAATGTAATAGCATTAGCACTTAGAATTATATACCACTTCACAGTGCTTTTATAGCCCTCTCTAAGCGGTTTAGAAAGTCAGCCTATTGCTCCCAACAATCTGAGTCTTCATTTTACTAAACTCAGAAGGATGGAAGGCTGAGTCAACCTTGAGCCTGGTGAGATTCGAACTGTCAAATTGCAGACAGTCGGCAGTCAGCAGAAGTGCAGTACTGCATTCTAACTACTGTGCCACCACGGCTCCTTAATTCTAGGTTAGCTCACAAAAGAGCGCTCACAAAACACACAAATAACTTTAAAGGCAGAGAGTAGATATTAAAAGATCTGAAAGTTATAAAGTACTTTTTTTTAATTCCATTTCACAACTTGACTTGGAAACCAAGCCTTGGCTTTGGGAGTTCTCTTCTACCACTGAAGACCCTTTCTTCATATGGTGGATTGACATTTGGAATGAGACACAGGGAACTGTCTCTGAGAAAAATGCCAACCCTGAGAGAACTCAGGTAGCAGTATTTATTGAGAAAAAACACAAGCAAAATACAGTATGCATATTCAGAAAACAATGACCTCAACAGGAGATTACTTCACCAGCATGAGAACACACAATCTTGGAAAGTCCCAGATGTTACCTTGCTAGGATGAGATCATACAGCCACAGAAAGTCTCATGGGAAAGTTTGGAAAGTCCCATGAGAAAACACAACTGTGTATCTTGAACTTTCACCCATTTCCCTGTTCCTTCTAAACTGGCAGAATCAAAACAGAATGAGGCACTCTGAGCAAAGATACTCCTACCCCCACCAAGAATGCCCACATCTTCCTAGACTTACTGCTAGTTATACAAAGGCCTTACAGAAAATGATAAAATGATTAATAAAATATATTACCACATTCCCTCCTTTTTTATTTATTCAAAGATAGGGGGTGTTTTAGTGGCATAGTACACAGTTCCCTCATGACCTGATCCCACACGCCGGAAGACTGAGGTACACATTTGTAATAGATTAGGAATACATTGAATAAAACAACATAATAAGATACATATAGCAATAATAATAACAACCCCTTGCAATAAGGAGCGAAACCATGATCCATCAGGAAGCCAGGACCACAGACTGTCCCAGAATGATGCATTAAACCCATCGGCTCCAGATTGATGCTGAGCAATACGATCTTCCATGTCCTGAACAGTCTTTGTAATATTTGGCTCATAATTATGAATAAAAATACAACAATGCGAATGAATTAAAGCACAAACTCCTCCTTAGGCAGCTAACATAATATCTAAAGCATATCGATTTTGCAAAGTAACTGTACGAATTTCAGACATTTCTACATTAATCATCTTAATATTCTTTATAGTATCATTAAACATAGCAACAGTAAAATTATTTAAAATATGAATATCCCTATAGTTCATAGCAATTCCCAAAGGCGGGATAAGACCTCGAGAAATTTGTGTCCATAGATTACCTCCCCTGGTTAGACCTGATTCCAGCTCACGCTTGTTCGGATTCTGCCTTCGGCAACTGATCCAGTTTATAAATTACAGGTATTACATACCCCAATGTGCATATCCCAGACCAATTCCGGGAACCTCCCGATACCCATACTCCCACATAGGAACCACACATCATTCCCCATAGCCCAAGGCTCCCCCGGGCTACCTCAGAACCATTCTTCATCTTCTCAAGATATTGACACATATAGCACTGAGGAGAATTGAACTGAGGAGACAGGTATAATTCTGCACACTGCTATTATAACAGATGGTTGGCATTTGAAAAGTGACATTACACCTGGACCAATTCCCTAGGAAAGTTCCTCCAGAGTCATTTCGGGTGAAGCATACATACGCCCTTCCCTTTAAGGACACCTTGACTTTAGCCGTCACATTCCGATTATAATGTGTGCATTTTTCTTTTTGAACATCTGGAATTGCTCTGTTGTAGCACAAGACACAACTGTTTTCTCCAGGTTGCATTCTTTATTAAATCTTTTTCCTCAAAAGGCACTCCATGCAATGTTAGTCCTTCTCCCACTCTCCCAGGAAGGTGCATACACAACCAACAATTGGTGATGTTCAAGTTTTTGGCAGTTGTGCGCAAATCTTTAATGTAATTATTATCTGTCCACAAATCATCGCCCAAATCTCCGGCACGCTGAACATGTTGTCGCTGCTCTCTCCGCACCGAGCAGCCCAGGACAGATTAGGCAGAATCAACAGGATCAGGAACCACAGATGCGCCATCCTGCTGTTCGAAACTTCCTTCACAGGTGCCTGCGAATGATCAGGCCGAACACACCGACCAGGAACCCAACGAATTTGACCAAGATGTTCAACTGCTGCATAACCACGTCCCCACGTTATCAGCTCAGCAGGAACCCATGCTGGATCTGGAAGGAACCGCACCAACACCCGAGGTCTCACCGCATCTGTAGAAGGAGAAGAAAAATGCCTGCTGGCGCGCTAGGGGGTTACCAGACAAATTTAAAAATTTAAAGTATACAAAGCTAGATTTAATTGATCTTGAATCGCGGAAGCCCCAGGAGCTTCCCTCCTTTTTATTTAATTTAGTCAACATGGTCTTGAGCATGGCATGTGAGCAACAAAACACACATTCACACGCTGCTCCAAACATCCTTGTAACAGCAAAAGCAATCTTAAAATATCAGGTGATATTCCAGGAGACAAATAAGAACCTGTTACAAAGGGTAACAAATTATACACATACAATGAATCCACTATTAAATTAAAATCCTGATTGTGAAAATTTTGAAAAGCCAAAACTACAGCAGCAAGTTCTGCCTGCTGGGCAGACTTCTGCTCTGAAGTCACTTTTGTATGCCAAATTCCAGATTTATCTTTCCAAACACAAGCACCAAAAATTTTCCCTCCATCAGTAAAAACTGTAGGAGCATCTGATATGCCCAATGGTATCCTTTCTTACATTTTGGGCACACTGATTTAGGACGAACACCCTGTCCCATTGATCTCTTATTCTGCTGACTTTGACCTCCTCCAGGAGCCCGACATTGCGCTTTAAAATGTCCAGGCTTCCCACAATTGAAACAATTCCCTTTTGAGCATGTCCTGTTTGTAAAGCCAGAGCTAAAGTCTCCATGTTAAAAGACTGACTCCCTACCTTTCTACATGCATTAATCAAATCCATGATTTCTCGCTCTCCACTTGCTATAAGTGGATTTAAAATCTTTGCAATCTGTGTTAGCTTGTTCTACTGCTAACTTAAAAAGCAACTCTTTCTGGGCGAATTGATTATCAATTTGTCTTTCAATAGCAATTTCAGTCTGCTAATGAAATTTTCATAGGGTTCATTGTTCCCTTGTTTGATGTTAGTAAAGGTCTTCTCACCACCTTCGCCGTCAGGAGAGACCCTATAGCTTGAAAAATTATTTGTGGGAGAAGAATGAACCCTTCCTCAGGCATACCATCTCTCTGTTGTTCCACTGTTGTAAAATTACCAGCTCCGTAAAGCTGATCTGGGGTAACATTTGCTGTTCCCCTCTGGACTGCCAGCTGTCTCCATTTCTGATCTAACACCAAATATTGAGCTGGAGTTAAAATCATATTCAACAGAGCTTTCCAGTCAGCCGGAATCATTTTATTTCCATAACCAACTGCTTCTAACAATGCCTGAGTATATGGTGTTCTAACACCATATTCTTTTGCTGCTTGCTTAACTTCCCTCAAAATTCTGAGCTGTAAAGGCTTCCACTCCCGCTGCGGATTTAATGCAGCATCCATGACAATTTCTACTGGATTAAGTTGAACTTCTACTCCAAACTCCACCAAATCATCTCCTGATAATTCCCCTCTATTCTTTGCTTCTTGAATAGCTGCAGTAACTGCATCCACCTGAACCCTTAAAGGTAAACTCTTATCCTCTGACAAAGTATTTCTAGCGCCGGACAGTCCCCAGATTTATCTGGAGGTGCCGTCGGCGGCAACAACGTACCGCATGGTAAAGCGGCAAACCTTCTTCGGGGGTGCTAGGAGCGGTTGTTCATAAGTAGCTAACGCATCCATAATCACCCTCCAGGTTAACAAAATTGAAGAAGGGGCACGAGGTTCCTCATGCAAAAATTTCCCTATCTTTTTCCAGGACTCTACTTTAATACTACCTCCCTCCGGATATGACTTAATATTTTCCAAACATACTGTAGTAAGTCCTCAATTTCTTTCTTTCCTACAGCACAACCCCTACTGCCAATTCCAAACCCAAAACTATTCCCAATGATCCCTCTCAATTCCCTGATGTGCTCTTTCTGAGCCTTCGAGAGATCTCCCCCATACTCACGAAAGAATCTATCTTCGTCCAGCGAAGAAGATGAGGGCCCAGTCGACGTCCGCGACGATGAGTATAGGATGCGGGAAACGATATAGCTTTCAAGCTATCACGTCGGGGTCACCATTTATGGTGGATTGACATTTGGAATGAGACACAGGGAACTGTCTCTGAGAAAAATGCCAACCCTGAGAGAACTCAGGTAGCAGTATTTATTGAGAAAAACACAAGCAAAATACAGTATGCATATTCAGAAAACAATGACCTCAACAGGAGATTACTTCACCAGCATGAGAACACACAATCTTGGAAAGTCCCAGATGTTACCTTGCTAGGATGAGATCATACAGCCACAGAAAGTCTCATGGGAAAGTTTGGAAAGTCCCATGAGAAAACACAACTGTGTATCTTGAACTTTCACCCATTTCCCTGTTCCTTCTAAACTGGCAGAATCAAAACAGAATGAGGCACTCTGAGCAAAGATACTCCTACCCCCACCAAGAATGCCCACATCTTCCTAGACTTACTGCTAGTTATACAAAGGCCTTACAGAAAATGATAAAATGATTAATAAAATATATTACCACACTTCAAATAGCAAGTAGATGAATTTAGGTCTCTTAGTAGTCCATTTATTAAAGTTGGGGAAAGGATGAAAAAATGTTAAGGCACACAAATGCTTGAAGAAAAGAACAGCTAGAAAGTGGCCTGTTGCAAGAATGAGTGTTTGTTAAAAAGCCTTTAATAGGTGTACAAAAGAGTGTGCTTCTGTCCACTTTGGTAAATGAAAGTGTGAGTGGAGTTTGTCACAAGTATATTAAAACGAGCTGGAGGCCGTGGCTATTGGGAATTTTGTAAAATGGGGATGTCAAACCAGAAGAAATAGAGTCAAGAATATATGAGTGCTGAATAACTGAGTTTGAAATTTAAAAGTTAGTGACCAAAACAAAACAGATGATTTTGGTCATAAAATTATAGAGGGGTTCCTAGAGATCTTCTAGTCCAATCTCCTGCCCTGAGGCTGAATCTTCAAACTAGTCCAGGCAAATGGCTGTCCAATTTCTCCTTGAAAATATCCAGTGAAAGAGCTCAAGAAAGTAGGTTAGTGCAGCACTGAATCACTCTCATAGTCAGAAAATTCCTTATTTTTTCAAACAAAAGTATTGGTCTGAGGATCAAATTGAAAAAGAAAGATATGAAGGAAAAGTGAATGGAGCAAGGAAAACCATGAAACAGCTTACAACACATCTTGTCAGCAGCTTTAACATGCTTCCTTTTATCCACATAACAACCCAAAGGATGTCACCATAAACTTATTTTCTCCTATCATGAACTAGAGCTTATCACAATGTCAGTGTTCTTTAGGATGAGGTTATTAAATATGCATCTTCAAATCAGATGTCTGAGTCTATTATTATTAACCAATTAAATGGTATATTAATATTATTTTGTGAAATGAGGGGACCCTGGTGCTCTCTGAGCTGAGTTGTTTTCTTGCAGACATTTCATTATTCAGTGCCCTGATGATGTTACATAGTTGGGGTAATGAAATGTCTGCAAAGAAAACAACCAAGCTCAGAGACCACCAAGTCTCCCTCATTTCAACTCTAAGCAAAATATATGATCCTTTATTGGTAAATTTTTAAAATCATTTATATAAAAATAATAAAATAATATTCAAATATTGTAATAAATTTGATGGGGTGGGATATACAAAACAATATTTCAATTCAACATATAAAGCAATCAAATAAGAAGCAGTAGTCTAGAAATAAATACATTTGTCTATTCATTGGAAGAAAAGAAGTTCCTTGAGTAGCATCATATGGACTGGAATTGGAAGTTAGGCAAATTTTGATTAAAAACTGAAATTCTGGATTTAGCCATCACTAACAATCTGAGTGGGATCTCTCTCTCTCTCTCTCTCTCTCTCTCTCTCTCTCTCTCTCTCTCTCTCTCTCTCTCTCTCTCTCTCTCTCTTTCTCTCTCTCTTTCTCTCTCTCTTTGTCTCTCTCTGTGTGTCTCTCTCTGGTAAATCAGGTGAGTTTTCTCTTCCAAGGTATTAACATCAGAGATGGTATTCAGCGGGTTCTGACCTGTACTGGAGAACCGGTAGTGGAAATTTTGAGTAGTTCAGAGAACCGGCAAATCCCACCTCTGACTGGAGATTTTACAGCATCCTTCCCCTGGCCACACCCACAGAACCAGTAGTTAAAAAAAATTGAATCCTACCACTGATGAATAAGTTCTTATCTACTTGGATCACTTGCTGACCATCTACTACAGTGGTGGTATTCTACCAGTTTGGCCTGGTTTAGGCAAACTGATAGTAAAATAATTGCTACCAGATCAGCCGAACCAGTATTTCGGATGATCAGCTGTTCCATGCAATTTAGATTAGCTAGAAAGCAGGAAAACATTGGATTTCTTGCTTTCTAGCTAATCTAAATTGTGCGGCACAGCTGATTCCCCTCTCACTGTTGTACTTACCTTGCCAGGAGGCTTCCCTGAGGCTCAGTAGGAAAAAAACAGAGCATGGGGGGGTTTTGTGAAAGGGAAAAAAAACACCACATAGCCATGCCCACCCAGTCACATGCCCACCTGGCCAGAGGTGGTATTCAGCAGGTTCTGACCAATTCTGGAGAACTGGTAGCGGAAATTTTGAGTTGTTCAGAGAACCGGCAAATACCACCTCTGACTGAAGATTTTACAGTATTCTTCCCCTTCATGCCCACCAAGCCACGCTCACAGAACCAGTAGTAAAAAAAAATTGAATCTCACCACTGATCTATTATGTGGATGGCCCATAGAGTGTTAGGGCAAATGTGAGCCTTAGTTGTTGGCTGCAAAATTGTCCCACTGCATCCACTCCATCAGCCAGAATTAGTTGCATGGGTAGGGTTTCACCAGAAAGATGTCCTTGCATGAGGTTCATCCATGAGGATCACTGACAAATTAGGAGAGGGCTCCCTAGCATCAAAGAGGGTGAACAGGACAAGAGAATTGACAGGTTTCATGTAGGCATTGTTTTCTGTAAATGTCTCTCAGCAGTGAAGAATGGCTCTTACATTTAACCATCTGATTTGCATCATTGAAAGTGACACAAACTACCATTATCTTCTCTTTCATCTTAGATCAACTATGGTGCTATTGCCACGTTCCTGAGATAAATAATCATTTTCCTTTTTTCTACCAGGTGACCCCAAAACAAGAACCTCCTTGCTCAGCCATTGTCCAGCTGCTCCTGCATTTCCAATGGACATGGATCGGCCTCCTTTCCCAGGAAAACGAAAGAGGAGAAAACTTTAAAAGAAACTTGGCAACTCTAGCTATAAAAAATGGGGTTTGCATTGTGCTCTCAGAAACCATCCCTGCAGCAAATATGGATATAAGTTTCGGGAAAATGTTTATGAAAAGAAAAAGGCAAAAGCTTTTTTTCCTTATCAACAGTCAAATAAAAATTACAGTTTGGCAACTGGATTTTCAAGCCACAGCAATGCTGTCAGGTTTAATACAAACTTCTGGAAAGAAGAATGCCTCCGTTGGAGGAAAAGTGTGGATTGCAACAACTTTGAAAGATATAAGTATAACAATGTTTTACTATGGGGTGGATCTCCAACATAAACATGCTTTGTTTTTCTTCCTCACCCAGACAAAGGCAAGGAAACAATATCACAACTTTAATTCATATTCTTCTGCTGTCTTTCAATTTGGAAAGGAAGCGTTCCAGTGTTCCTACACAAAGGCTGTGAAGTCTAAGAAAGTTTGGGAAAGATGCAAAGAAAAAGAGAACTGGGAATTCCCACTCCATGATGTGGTTGCAAGGATGCGGTCTGAGGATGCCTCTGCTATTTCCAAAGCAATCCAAGCTGTGGCCTTGGTTCTCAATGCTGTCTCTTTCTCACAATGGAGTAAAAGGAGGATGCATGTTGGAGGCCATCAGTTGTCCCAGATTATACAGCCATGGCAAGTAAGACTTTTTCATCAAGGTTCCACTGCTGCTTCCCTTTCAATTCCCCAGTATTAAATTGGAAATAGAGAGGGGTGTGAGATTCCAAATACCAGTTGTCCACTTTGTAGTATTTGAGAATGTTGAAAAAGAGATGATGGGGATAAATCTTCCAAATTTAAACTACCTGTGCTGATTTGGGATAGCAATAACAATAGTGTAGCAGCAAATCGTGTTTTCAAAACAGGACTCAAGACCACAATAAAGGTGGAAGAAACAGGTTTATTTGCGCAAAGCATTCAGAGCATTAACATGGCAAATTCTGAACCCCCAGCTACACCTGGGATGGTTCCTTTATACCCACTGTGACCTCAGCATAGATCTGGGCGTTCATCTTCAGCATGTTTACCAGTTATGGTTTAACTGTTCATACAAGGTTGTAAAGAAAGGAAGAGCAAGACATCCTGTCTCTAGAGGAAGTGGAAAAGAGAACATCATATGTGTTAAGTTTGGAGAATAATGGAGACCAGACATCTGACCAGTGACTTCAACTCTTTAATAATAGTAAATAGAACAGAACAGAGCAAGGCTATGGGCAAAAGCAACCCTTTTATAGGGTTAGCTGCTACCTTATTAACCAATGACATGTGCAACAAGTTCAAACTTATAACCAATGAGAAGTGTCAAAATAGTGGCCAATCAGGGACTAGTTATGGACCAATCCCTAGTTGTTGTATAAGGACCAATCAGGTGTGCAGGTTTCCAAACCCTGATTTGCATTTATGCTAGTAACTTTTATTGATTCACAACAATATGCATTTCTTCTTACTCTTTTATCTTACACCACCAGTAATTTTCCATACCCACCCTTGTGTTCAGCAAAAGTTCAGTGTTCAGCATAAGTTCAGTTTTAGTTCTCTAAAAGCATAGATTTCTGAATATGTGCAGCAAGCTAGAACAAAAGCAACTGTGACCTTTGGCCTGGGATATATGCTATAACCTTATAGTACTATTTTATATGTTTCATTGGTCCTGCTTCATTAGCACTTAGACTTATATACTGATAGACCATGTGTACAAGCAAATCCTACATGAAAGATAATCTGAACATTATCTGTGGAATGAGTGGATACCAGGGAAAGTGGGCCAGAAGAGCAGTTGTGTTTGGCTTTGGGAGTGGTGCAGAGGTGGTATTCAGCAGGTTCTGACCAGTTCTGTGAACCGGTAGCAGAAATTTTGAGTAGTTCAGAGAACCAGCAAATAACACCTCTGACTGGAGATTTTACAGTATCCTTCCCCTGCCACACCCACCAAGCCACGCCTACAGAATCGGTAGTAAAAAAAATGAATCCCACCACTGGAGTGGTGTGTGAGAGGATTGTCCCACTAAACAAGTAGAAAGAAAAACTTAATTTGATACACAAGTCATTTTCTGACAGGTTGTTAAAGTTTAGATTCTCCTTCATTGCCGCTTTTCCTTCCTGCAGCACACACATCTGCCTATGCATGTTTCCTTCCCCAAGATATGATTGAAAAGGGAAGAGAGATGGGTGCACTGACAGATTCACTGAAGAAGATAAGGCCAAACAGATGCCACAAATCAGTGGTGGGATTTGACTTGGTTTACCACCAGTTCGGTGGCGTGGCTTGGTGGGTGTGCTTTGCGCTTACACCTTGCATGTGTGTGCGGCAAATGCTTGCTTCGCATGTGCACAGAGGCTTTCCTACTGACCTCCTCCTGCACTCCTGCACTCTCCCTGTGTCTTCAACAGCTGACACACGGCAATCTGCTGTGCCATGTGATACAGCTGAGGTTGAAAAGCAGGAAACAAAGGTCAGTATGGAGCCTGGTGGGCTCAGCAGCTGATCGTTGGAGTGAACCAGTTCGCTCCCAAATGATCTTCAGAGTACCGGTTCTGCTGAACTGGGCTGAACTGGTACAATCCCATTCCTGCACAAAATCAAAATGGAGTCAATGATCCATACAATAAAATTCAGGGCATCAGTGGTTTTGCTGACACAAGAATCCCTATAGCACTAATCTCTATGTTCCCAGATTCTGGGGTCTGGTACATTCTGTACTTTATCTCTTTGGGTTTGCTTTGTCCTTCCACTTAAAGCTTCTGCAAGTACAATGGCCCAAGGTAATCTCTTGTGTCCTTCTCTATTTCTTGCTAGGTTGCTGTGTTCAGAGCTGTGTCATCTGAAAGCCGGGGAGAACTGAAATGGGATGTAACATGTGACATTTACAGTAGATTTGATCTCCAGAAAGGAACCATTTCAGAGAATAGGAAATAGAGTATAAGTTACACACACATACAAACACACATTAGCAGGATCTTCTAAAAAAAAAAAGCATAAGAGGTCAAGAAAGTCTCGTAGGGTATCACAGAAAAGATCTGATTACATTCTATTAACTCTTGAAATTTTATCATTAGATACAGATACAAATAATCAGAATTGAAAGGGACCTAGACCATCTAGTCCAACCCTCCTGCCCAAGCAGGAGACCCTACACCATTTCTGACAAATGGCAGTCCAATCTCTTCTTGAAAGTCTCAAGTGATGGCGCTCCCACAACTTCCGAGGGCAAGCTGTTCCATTGGTTGATTGTTCTCACTGTCAGAAAGTTTCTCCTTATTTCCAGGCTGAATCTCTCCTTGTTCAGTTTCCATCCGTTATTCCTTGTGTGGCCTTTGGGTGCTTTAGAAAATAGCTTGACCCCTTCTTTTCTGTGGCAGTCCCTCAAATATTGGAAGACTGCTATCATGTCTCCCTTGGTCCTTCTCTTCACTAGACTAGCCATTAGTAATTTTGTTTTTTTATTGTTGCTGTTAATATTATGGTGCTAAGCAGGGGTGGGATTCTACCAGTTCACACCTTTTCACTAGAACAGGTTGTTAACATTCTAAGCAGTTTGGAGAACCAGTTGTTAGAAGAAATTACTGGACTAATCCTGTAAGGAAGGTAGCAAGGAAACATTCTGGTGTTGCTTACAGAAACTGCCTCTCCGTTAACCCTTATTACATTCATGGCAGGACTAGACTTCCTGTCTCAGGAATGTCTCTGGAGTATTTTTCCTCTCCTTTGCTGGTACTTTGCTTGTGTGGAGTGACCATTCAAAATTACAATGGCACTGAAAAAAGTGACATGACTATTTTTCACACTTACGACTGTTGCAGCATCCCCACAGTCATGAGAGGCCAGGCGAAGAGATGCATGCCTCGATGTGAGTGATATTGAGTTGGCCATACCCAGCCAATAACATGAGCACCAAGCCATGCCCACCACTTAAGCCACCCCCACAGAACCAGTTGTTAAAAAATTTGAATCCCACCCCTGATGCTAAGCTATAGATTTATAGGACAATATAATGATCCCTTCAAGAAAGTAGAAGATACAGCATATCTGAAAAAGATCTGGTATTCCATAGAGAAGTAGGGACAGAAGCTTAAAATCTGGAATCATTCTCTTGCAGACCAAAGTGCTGAGCCAAAGAAGTTGAATTATTCAGAGCACTCCCAGTCCAGAATTATAATAATAGAATCATTGAATAAGGACTCAATGTTTAATCTGCATGTGTGATTTTCTTTGTCATTGCAGCTTCATCAGTTCATGAGAAACTTCCAGCTTCACAATATTTCCAGGGACAGAGTTCATTTGGATGGAAATGGAGTTCCTGCTGCTGACTTTCATATTATCCACTGGACAGTTTATCCTAACAAGTCTACTGCTGGGGTGGAAATTGGGAGTGTAGAAGGAGAAGTCTCCTCAGAAGTCAAAGTTTCCATCAATCAGAGTGCTATACAATGGCCAACATCATTTAACAAGGTACAATAGCTGATGCTGCTTGGTTTTGAGTCTTCTATTCATGAACTCTAAGTATGAAGACTTTTCTGCTCAGAAATAATTCTCATGGAGGACAGTTGAGTTAATCTCCAAATAAGGGAACCCAAAGTCCCATCAATTCATTAGCCATCATGTCCCCTTAGATGTGTTTCAGTAGTTATCACAACCTACTATTCCACAAATTGTGTTGGGGTCTTTACTGTTTTCATTAGTGAACTGGAATATGGTGCTATAATTAATAGGCTATCATACAACCTTACTTTCAATCAGAGAAAATCCAGATGTTAAAGAGAACAGCCCACTGAATTGCACAAGAGAGAAATGTCAGGTTGAGAAAGTGATGGGGTAAAGGGGGGCAGTTAAAAAAAGACCATTCATAATACAATGTTCAGCTGCAGGAGAGAAACATAGGGATTTTTGCAGAGATACAAAAGTCAGCATGTGGAGATTTCCTGCTCAAGCAAAGAGGGAGAGAATGACAGATGATATAGCATTCCTGTATATGCCCTGAAGTGAAACACATTTTGCAATGGAACCACTTTCCTTTGAATGGAGAATAAGACAAAGGGAATGTTTCTGGATAGGAAACAGAGATTGAACCAGAAAGAGAATCATCATTTTTATTTGCTGCTGGAACATAAAGTCCATTTCCATAAAGGTTTGGGTTAAATGGTGTCTCCAATACCTAGAAAAGAAAGGCAGTGGCGATCCCCATCATTAACTGCTATGCCACTACTCCTTGACTGAGATGGCTCACTGTGCTACTTGGTTACCAGAAACCAGTTCCTTGAAATAAAATCCACTCCATCTCAATTCATAGGTTGCCCTAAATGATCTTTATGTTTAGATGGTGCCTTCTTCTAGATGTTCAGAAAGTTGTTACCCAGGATATGCCAAGCTCATGAGAGAGGGAGCACCAATTTGCTGCTATGACTGTTCTCTGTGTATGGAAGGAACATTTTCTATGCAAGAAGGTAGGTAGCCCAGGGAAGAAAAGTGAAATCAAGGATGCAATCAATATTCACTCTTGTTTTTCTGGGAAACATTTATTAAAGTTGTTTACTTTCCTGCCAGCTGTAGATCTAATTAGGAGCATAGTAATTTCATAGTTCCACAAAGCAATAAAAATTAAATTTCTCGACAGAATCCAAACTTTTCAAGGATTTATTTATTATTTATTTATTTATTTATTTATTTGATTTGTCAATTGTTTACAAGATAATAAGTACAAGTGTATACATAGTTGTTAATATATGAAATGGGTACATATAAGAAAAATAAAAGAATAAGAGAAACAATAGGACAGGGACGGTAGGCACGTTGGTGCGCTTTATGCATCCCCCTACAGACCTCTTAGGAAGGGGTGAGGTCAATAGTAGACAGTCTAAGGTTAAAGTTTTTGGGGTTTGGGGAAGAGACTACAGAGTCGGGTAGAGTATTCCAGACATTGACCACTCTATTGCTGAAGTCGTATTTCCTGCAATCAAGTTTGGTGCGGTTTACTTTGAGTTTGTATCTATTGTAATGAAAGGGAGATGAAATTTCTCAAGTTGTTACCTTGTTACCTGGTTTCAGGAAAGGAGACACATTTTGCAAGACTTGATAATCTCATTGGTCTCTCAAACAAACTATGGTTATTTCTAATTAATGCTGGGACCTACAAATTCCTCAGTGTAGAAATACTGAAATATTTCCAGCTACAGGCCAGACTTGGTGATCTAAGAGCCACACTCCATAATGAAAATGGAGG
Organism: Notechis scutatus; assembly: GCF_049901735.1. NCBI lineage: Eukaryota > Metazoa > Chordata > Lepidosauria > Squamata > Elapidae > Notechis > Notechis scutatus. Next base: position 422,152 of record NC_142010.1, on the reverse strand, counting down.
GAAAACATAAACTTTATTCCACTTAAATTAGACATGAAAATTTTGAGTTAGTACAATTTGAGTTCACACAGTCAACAACTTTATTCCACTTCCTGGAACCAGAGGTGGTATTCAACAGGTTTTGACCAGTTCTGGAGAACCGGTAGTAGAAATTTTGAGTAGTTTGGAGAACCAGCAAATACCACCTCTGATTGGAGATTTTACAGTATCCTTCCCCTGTGATGCCCACCAAGCCACTCCCACAAAAATGGTAGTAAAAAAAAATTGAATCTCACCATTGTCGGGAACAATCAAATGAGTGAAGTTAATGTAAGAGCCCTTGTCATTATCAAATATGCAAAGAAATAAGACAACAACTATGTCCCAATATAACTAAATTAATTAAAGGCAAAGATCCAGATTTTTGGCCATATTTTGCCTTTTATCTTTCAGGTCATATTCAGCTCCATGTTCCATATAATGTCTCACTATAACACATTGTTGGTTTATCTTTTATGAAATATGTTCTCTCACTATCCAATGTACACCTTAACCAAGTACAATGGGAAAATATTTTTGAGTATGTTCTTGACTGCCCTCAATATCCTCTCTCACTTTTAAAAACATGTTTTATATAGTGTAGTAGTAATAATTGATTTCAGTTGTAATTTTCATGTTTCTACAGCTGCAGAACTAGACAGTTGATTTTTTTTCAGATGCAGCCCATTGTGAAAAATGTCCAGATGACCAGTATTCCAATAAGAAGAGAGATCATTGTGTCCCCAAAAGTATAAGCTTCTTATCCTATGAAGGGATTGGGATTCAGTTGGGATTCATTTTGGCTTTCTTTGCCATTGCTTTGTCCCTAACCACTGCCTTCATCCTGGTAATCTTCATGAAACACCAAGAAACTCCCATAGTCAAAGTCAACAACCGTGAACTCACCTATGTTCTCCTGGTTTCTCTCCTGTTTTCTTTCTCGACCTCCCTTCTATTTATCGGTCGCCCCATGAAAATGACCTGTCTCCTTCGACAAACCATTTTCAGTATTGTTTTCTCAGTTGCCGTATCTTCTTTGCTGGCCAAGACTGTAATGGTGGTGGTGGCCTTCCTGGCTACAAAGCCAGGAAGCAAGATGAGGAAATGGTTGGGGAAAAGTCTGGCCAACTCCATTGTCTTGTCCTGTTCTGGAGTTCAGGTGGGCATCTGCCTTACATGGCTGGGAATCTCACCCCCATTCCCAGATTCTGACTTTCATTGTCAACCAAGACACATCCTGCTGCAATGCAATGAAGGCTCGGTCTCCATGTTCTATTCTGTCCTTGGCTACATGGGTTTTTTGGCTGCTATCTGTTTCTTCGTGGCTTTCTTGGCCCGAAAGCTTCCAGGGACATTCAACGAAGCCAAGTGCATCACCTTCAGCATGCTGGTTTTCTGCAGTGTTTGGATCTCCTTTGTCCCCACCTACCTGAGCACCAAAGGGAAATACATGGTGGCTGTGCAGATCTTCTCCATGCTGGCCTCTAGCTTGGGCTTACTGGTCTGCATCTTTGTCCCCAAATGTTACATCATTATTCTAAGATCTGAATTGAACACCAAGGAGCATCTAATGCAAAAAAAGAATGAGAGCTCCCGATTTTAGAAAATATTTTTTGTACGGCTCAGTTTTATTGCTTACTTGCATTATAACATAATATGCCTTGGTGGTAATCTTCTTTTTAGATTTTCTAAACAATCTTTGTCTGTCAATGTGGGTTCTGAATTATAATGGATAGCTACCAGTAGTCCTCCATTAGCAATCACAGATACAATGACTATTCAAATTTGGGATTGTGTTGAACAAGTGGTAGTCATGATGTGTTGTCAAAGTCAGTGATCCCCAATTATTCCAGCTTGGCAGTCCAGCCTGGCATGGGGAGGGGCATGTGAGTGGCAGATGCATGTGCATGCACACAGCTCTGTTTTTGCAAGTGGCACTCATGCGAACCCTTCACTCATGCAAATGGTGCTTGCATTCATGCGTGAAGCCCCACTCACACGAGCAGAGGGTCCTTGAGTGGAGGGCGCTTGCGTTTGCTCATGAAGCTCCACTTGAATAAGTGCAGGCACCCTTTGCTCGTGGGATTGGAACTTCATGTGTGAGTGCAAGCGTCCTCTGCACACACGAGTGAAGCTTCGTGTGTTCATGCTTGCCCATCTCTCCCGTGGACCAATAATAGGAATTCCAGTAAGCCCACAGTGACATGATTACAATCTGGTTGCTAGGCAAGTAGTTCTCCCTTGCAATGGTTGCAACATCTTACAATGCCATGATAACCATTAACAAGCTTCCCTGCTGGCTTTCCATAAGCAAAGTCAATAGGGCGGATGGTAGGGACGTTTCCAAGTTAAACTCATCGCATTTTCCCCCAAGCAACTTCACTATGGAATACAAGATCTTGTACTCCATAGTGTGCATTTGGGACACAGCATCCCATTACTTGCCCAGTTGCACTTGTGCCTCAAAGCAGCACTCCTTCCCCAGCTCACATGTACTTGTATTGTGCCACAGCAACCTGTCCTCAGCCTGCATGCACTCATGTGTCACTTTACCAATTTTTCCCCAGCTGGCACAGTATTCCCATCCCACATTTTAGGCCATAGCACTCACCCACTTACAAGCCATCCAGGACTTATGAGTTTCTGCCAGCTTTGTGAAGGAAGTTGCAAGTTGCTGTCATTCCTAAAAGGTCCTTAAAGGGGGCATGCATAAGTGCACCAGCGTGCCTACCATCCCTGTCTTACTGTCCCCATTTATTTGTATTTATTCCCTGTGTTCATATTTATGTTCATACCTATACTTGTTTTCTTGTACATGTTTGACAATAAATAAATAAATAAATGTGAGTTCTTTCCTTAATGACCCACAATTTTCACTTAACAACAGCAATAAGTACTGCTAAGATAGCCATCACTAAGTAATGTGATCACAGGACATCATACTTGATGATCACATCCCTTTGAGACAGAAAATCCAATTGCTATTGTTCAGCAAGAACTGTTAGGAATAACATGGTTACCTAACGTAGTTTGGGTAAAATAATATATATAAACTATGATAGTTAGTTTAAATGTGTCTGTCACTTTAAACTGTAAAGCATGTAATTTTGGGTGCGGTTGGAAATCGCCATAAGAGGGAGCAAGAGAGCTTACTAGCTTACTGTTACTGTTACTGTTGCCTGGCTTTACTGGATAGCTTGCTGACGATGATGATTTGATGGTTTGATAACTGCGTGTTTTCCCTGCTATTTTGGAAAGAAGAAAGGAAGTTTGATTTCTTCATATCTCTAACTGCGAAGAGATATATTACTGGACTGATATATGTAAGTTTACTGACCTCTATTTCAGCACTGGACTTTGCAACTGATATAATCCCCGGACGGACTGAACTAGTGAATGATATATGGACTGTTTGACTATGCTATAACTCTTGCTGGAATAAACTATTTAACTAACACAATGTATCTGTTTTACTGAGTGTAAACTGCATAACGTTTATCTCACATATCTGCCTGCCTGCCTAGACTGCCGTTGCACGTTCTGCTAGCAGCTTGGGTGTATATCCCTAACACTGGTTATGAGCCCAGGTGCACAGTCAGACTAACCAGGATATCACAGGCTTATATAAAGTGAGAGTTTGTGTATTTACACAATACTGTAAACAGACAGCTGTGTTTTATTAATTATAGTTTAATATCCAGAGAAAGATGGCACAAGTCAATTTACCAAGTTTGTCTTTAATATCCAAGCTGGATGGAACAAACTATGTTTCATGGTCTATGAAATGCAGCCTACTTCTACGCAGAGAAGGTTTGTGGGGTATAATTCAAAACCCACCAGAAGTAGATGATTGGGATCCGGAGGATGAGGATGATGCCCAGAAAATACAAGAATATAAACTGAAGAATGAGCAAGCTCTCTGTATAATAGGACTGACACTCTGTGACCAGCAGCTTGTCCATATTCGTGGAGAAGAAACAGCTGCGAAATGTTGGGAGAATTTAAAGAAGATTTATGTTCGAGACAGTGTAGGAGCACATATAAATCTTACACGGAAGCTGTTCAGAACACATCTTCAAAAGAATGGAGACATGCTGACTCATATAAACACTATGAAGAGAATTTTTCAGGAACTGCATGAAAAAGAACTTATCTTCACAGAACTACATCAAGTTTATATAATTTTGTCTTCGTTAGATGAGAGCTATGACGACTATGTAACTTCACTGGAAGTTCTGCCAAAAGATAACCTCACATTAACTGACATTACTGGCAGATTAATTGAAGAAGCCAGGAGAAGGCTTGAAAGGGATCAACTCAGAAGGGAACCACAAGAAGAGAAAATATCTTCTATAGCCTATACAATTAGAAAATGTTTGAATTGTGGAGGAAAAGGACATTTGGCTAGATTCTGCAAGAAAGTAAAAAGCCACAATCCCAGCCAGAATGCTAAAAGGCATCAAAAGAATGAAAAATGCTTAGAGTTAGCCATGTACAGCAACGAAACTGTGAATAATAATTTATGGGTTGTAGATAGTGGAGCATTGCACTGCATAACGAAAGATAAGAAAAGATTTGTTAAGATGTCCACGACTTCACAACAGATATCGTTAGCTAATGGCTGGAAACTGAAAGCTAAAGGTCAAGGTATAGCATATTGTTCTTGCATAAAAGAAAATGTAAAAATGTTATATGTACCACAACTTAAGTTTAATTTGCTTTCGGTTAGAGTTTTGGTTAAACTAGATTATGTAATTACCTTTAGGGGAGAAAATTGCATAATAGAAAAGGAAGGTAACAAAATGACTGCAACTTTAAAAGGTGAATTGTATGTGTTAAATGATAAACAATCAGAGGTAGCTAACACAGTATATAATAATGTTAAACTTCATGATGAATGCATACATTTGTTACACAGACGTTTAGGCATATAAATTTTAAAATGCTTAAGCAAACGGTTGAACTGTCTAAAGGTATAAAACTGAAGCCTTGCAGTAAGTATTTGCACTGCAATGCTTGTAGTCAAGAAAAAAGCAAGGTAATACCAGCAAATAGAATTAATGGATTTAAAACTAAAGAGCCTCTAGAGGTCGTATTTGCTGATATTATAGGTCCTAAAAAACCAAGTGTGGGAGGTGCTCGTTATATACTAAGTATAATGGATCACTATTCTAGATATGGTTTCTATTATTTAATGAAGAGTAAAATGGAAACATATCAGAATTTCTTTAATTGGCTGAAATTTGCAGAAAGAAAAACTAAAAGGAAATTAGTAACTCTTATCACTGATAATGGTACGGAATTTATAAATTATAAATTCCAAAATAGACTGAGGATGGCAGGTGTTGAACATAAAAAGTCTGCACCATATAGGCCACAACATAATGCCTTTATAGAAAGACGAGGCCAAACAATATAGGCAATGGCTCGTACTATGTTGTCAGATTCAGGATTACCTGAAACTTTGTGGGGAGAAGCAATAATGTGTGGTAATCATATATTGAATAATGTTGTTAACTCAACAACAGGTGAATTACCATTCACACGGTGGCATGGTAGAAAACCTGTCTTAAGCTACATGCACACATTTGGAGCACCAGCATGGGTGCATATCCCTACACAACTAAGACATAGGGGTCAGCATAGGGCTAAAAAGTTATTCTTTGTAGGTTATGAATCTAATCACAAATCATACAGATTCTAGGAAAAAGGTACATCTAGAGTTTACTGTAGTGCTAGTGCACAATTCCTGGAACATGTAGGATGGGAAAAACTGGAGCAAGATTCAAGTAAGGATGTAATCATAGAAACCTACAAAAGACCAAAAGAACATATAAGTAATAAGAAAAATACAATTAAAGAGGAAGTACTGGAAGAGCAAATAGGACCAGAACAGGAAGAAATAGAAGAACAGGAAAAAATAGATAACCAGGAACAGGTAGTACATGAAAGTCCACCTGTAAGCCCTGTAATACCTAGATGTTCTACACATGAAACCAGACCACCCGACAGGTACCAAGCAAGTGTAGTTTGCCAAGTTAGTAAAGTTCCAAATACTGTTGAAGAACTTAAAATGTATCCTGCAAAGGATCAAGAAAATTGGCATAAAGCGATGGCGAAGGAACTAAATTCATTAAAACAAATGGATGTTTATGAGAATGTTAAATTACCTCCAGGTGAAAAGTCCATTGCTGCAAATGGATATTTAAATTAAAAGCAGGTAAAATGGGACTGTTACCCATAAGGCTAGGTTGGTAGCTCAAGGATTTAATCAAACTGCATGTGATTATGATGAAGTATTTGCACCGAGTTTAAAGGCAACATCCTTGAGAACAGCTTTAGTGTGGGCAGCTAAAAAGAACTATATCATAAATCATTTAGATGTAGAAACTGCCTATCTGCATGCACCATTGCAGCACACTATATACTTAAAGAAACCAATAGGTATTAAGGATGATAAAAATAATAATGACTGTTGGAAACTTAAAAAGAGTCTCTATGGATTAAAACAATCTGGTTACGAATGGAACCAATATATTGTAAAAGAGCTAAACAATATAGGGTTTAAGGCAGGTTTAGCTGATCCATGTTTATTTAAGAGAGAGACAAATGGAACAGTGTCATTATTATTGTTGTTTACAGATGATATTGCCTTAATTACAAAAACTAATAATGAAGCTACTGAAATAATATCATTATTAGGTACAAGGATAAAATTAAAGCAATTAGGAGAGATAAAACAATATTTAGGATTGACAATAAATAAAACCAAGAGTGGCTATAAGATATCTCAAGAAGATAAAATTTACCAATTGCTAAAAACGTACAAAATGGAACTTTGTAAGCCGGCAAAAACTCCAATGAGTCAGGAATTTGGCCGCACTGATGCTCAAAGTTCAAAATTCGATAAGACTATATATCAATCATTCATTGGTAGTTTATCGTATATTAGTAATTGGTCAAGGCCAGATATTGGCTATGGCGTTAATCAATTGGCAAGATTCAACGCTGAACCCACTGAACGACACTGGCAAGCGGTAAAGCGTATATTAAGGTATCTTAAAAGGACAATGCACTATGCATTGTATTTGGAGCCAAAAGATGATCTGATTTTAAGTGCATATGCTGATGCAAGTTTTGCAACAGACATAAACACTAGGAAATCAACTTCAGGTATGGTTATACTATTAGGAAAAGCACTGATTGGTTGGAGATCAATTAGACAGCAACACATAAGTATGTCCACAATGGAAGCAGAATTTTCATGTCTATCTTTATTATGTACTGATTTAATTCTGTATAAACAGTTGTTATTAGATATGGGAATAACTGTTAATGATTCCATTGTAGTTTATGAGGACAATCAAGCAGCCATACAGTTGGCTACAAATATTGCTGTAAAAACGAGATCTAAGCATACTGATCTTAGATATTTGAATGTAAGACAATCTGTAAAAAATGGTTTAATAAGATTGGAATATTGTATAACTGAAGAAAACATTGCTGATCAATTTACAAAGGCCCAAGGTCCAGTAAAATATAAGGAAAATTGTGAAAACTATGGTTTAAAGTTGTAAATAGATATATATACTATTATATTACCCAAAAAGGGAGAATGTTAGGAATAACATGGTTACCCAACGTAGTTTGGGTAAAATAATATATATAAACTATGATAGTTAGTTTAAATGTGTCTGTCACTTTAAACTGTAAAGCATGTAATTTTGGGTGCGGTTGTAAATCGCCATAAGAGGGAGCAAGAGAGCTTACTAGCTTACTGTTACTGTTACTGTTGCCTGGCTTTACTGGATAGCTTGCTGACGATGATGGTTTGATGGTTTGATAACTGCGTGTTTTCCCTGCTATTTTGGAAAGAAGAAAGGAGGTTTGATTTCTTCGTATCTCTAACTGCGAAGAGATATATTACTGGACTGATATATGTAAGTTTACTGACCTCTCTTTCGAAACTGGACTTTGCAACTGATATAATCCCCAGACGGACTGAACTAGTGAATGATATATGGACTGTTTGACTATGCTATAACTCTTACTGGAATAAACTATTTAACTAACACAATGTATCTGTTTTACTGAGTGTAAACTGCATAACGTTTATCTCACATATCTGCTTGCCTGCCTAGACTGCCGTTGCACGTTCTGCTAGGGTGTATATCCCTAACAAGAACTACCTATAGTGAGACTGAGGAAGTCATCTTTAGAATTCATCTTCTTTGAAACAATTGCATTAAAAGCACATCATGAACTTATATATAAGTTGTCTGAAACCAGTGCAGATAGACTGTCCCTGGGAAATTTTCATAAGCTAGTTTTTAGATGAGTTGAACATTTGTTGTTAATGATGATGACTATGGACATTCTCAGTCATCTAGGTCATGGTTTTCCCAAAGATGCTTTTTCAAGAGGGAACTGGACTTTCTGGTTTTTCTCTGAAGACATTTCACTTCTCATCCAAGAAGCTTCTTCAGCTCTGACCTGAATCTGATCTCATAGCCAAAAACATCCGTTCTTCTCTTTTACTCTCACAGTAAATGAGAGAAATCCAACATCCAAATTAAGTCAAACTGTACATACATACATACATACATACATACATACATACATACATACATACATACATCATATAATTGGGAACTGAAAGTTAGCACCCTTGTAAAGGAATGGCAGGATTTTCCTGATGGGTTTTGAGGCAATCTTCTGATGAACATGGTGTGTATGGGACACCACCAAGTTAGAATAGAATAGAATAGAATAGAATAGAATAGCAGAGTTTGAAGGCACCTTGGAGGTCTTTAGCCCAACCCTCTGCTTAGGCAGGAAACCATATACCACTTCATTCTTGTTGAGTTCATTTCTGTTGAGTACTGGGCTCTGGACACTTTGATATGGTAAACGATTGGAGGGAGGAAATGTTTCTCACCTTTGTAGATAACCTAGAAGTGGCTACGGTAGGCTCGACACTACAATGACAGAAATCAAAATTCGGACAATCTAGAATCCTGATTTAGCATAATTAAGAGCCAACAAGACTTATCCAGTACCCAGCTGGGGCTGAAAGAAAGTTAGTGTTTCATTTTTCTGCAAGCTTTGGGAAGATTTTATGATGGATGGATGGTGGAGGCTTGTCTGCAAGACTTATCCAATAACCAGCTGAGGCTGAAAAAAACAAAACACTGAAATTGCATTTGGGAGGGCTTTGCTTTTCCAATGCTTTCTGAATGAAAGAGAGATAGTGTAGAAGGCAGAAGTAATGTCATTCAGAGATTATTACCAAGACAAAGTTTGATAAAAGTAGTACTGAGATATATGACAGGGGTGGGATGCTACTGGTTCAGCCCGGTTCTATACAACCGGTAGCTCTGAAGAGCAGCAAACACCAAAACTGGTTCGGTGTCTGCTGCTCTGTTTCGCCCAGCCTCCTGCCCATGCTCTTGGCTGTCTTTTACTTCCTGCTTTTTCAAGCTCAGCTGCTTTGTGTGGCACAGCTGAGGTTGAAAAAGCAGGAAAGAAGAGGATTTTCAGATGCCGCGCACCCTCTCACAGCCTTTGCCAGCTGTCCAGGCGGCACAGCTGAGGTTTTTAGGAAATGGTCTACACATGCGTGCAAAATTTATTCTCACCAGGGGTGGGGGTTTACCTGAAGGACAACAGGCAAATCACGCCATTGGCTGGCCCCACCCTGCCCCGCCCCACCAACACACTTCTTACCTGACATGCATGCCATCAAACTTGCCTGCTAACTTGCTATTTTTCCTCTTTTTTTCCCGACCATCAGCCGTTTTGATGTGCTGGGAGATTTAGATTAGCTAGAAAGCAGGAAATCATTGGATGTTTTACTTTATAGCTAATTTAAAAGCAGAGCTGAGCCTGAAGCTTCTATTATTCAGTGCAGATTCAGGTAGCAGATGGCAGAAGCACAGATCTCTAAGTGAATCTGTGATTCTGTGAGCAACTCAATCTGCCTGCCTCCTCTGCCTGATTTTGGATAAAAGTTGCTCTTTATTTTATAAAGAATTCAATATTTACATAAATATTTATAATATTTACATACAAGCCATATGTAATATTTACATACAAGGATCTGTTTGTGCCCAGGTGTTTGCCTGGCTTGTGGTGTGGATATTTTTTTATTTGTGAGTGCAGGCTTCCAAATGATTGACAGCCTGGTGGAATCATCTCTTCTGTTCATGCTTTCTGGTCTTTTTTCAATCTCTATGGCTTCTCTGATGATTCTGTGGCTGGGATTTTCTATAGTGGCTAGGGTTTTGGTGCCATCGAAGTTGATTCTATGACCTGTGGCTTCCATGTGTTGGACTAGTGAGGAAGTGTGTTCCAGCTTTTTGACTGCATTTTTGTGTTCATCCAGGCGGGTGCTTATTCTTCTATTGGTCTGTCCAATGTATGTGTATACAAGCCAGGCAAACACCTGGGCACAAACAGATCCCCCCTGATACCTCCAGCTCAAACACACCCCAACCAGGCACCCAGATGAAACCCAGCTTCCTAACTAATGATAGCTGTCCATTTACCTGAAGCCAAGCTGCACTAAAGGCCTCCAATAAAGTAACACAATGTTGCCAGCCAATCAAGATACAAAAAGAGCCAAAAAAACAGACAGAAGATATTAGAAGCAGAACACAGCAAACTCCAAGACCAATAAACACAGACCAAGACTCTCAACCAATCAGGATGAAGAAAAAAACCATTCTGGCACAGCAATAGGCTGCCCCAAATTTAAATCTGAAACCACTGTAAAAGTCTAACTCACAGACGAACACAATACAAAAGCCTGATGATGGCAGATGAGATTCTGCTGAAACGTTGCTACAACTTTAAAAGCACCACTACTATGACGTGGGAAAATACCCGAACAAAGCTGAAGGATATATATATATATGTGTGTGTTTTCTTAAGTTTTCACGGGTACTTACATGTATGGTATTCAGCTTTGTTCGGGTATTTTCCCACCAGGCACTCAGATGAAACGTAGCTCCCTAATATATGATAGCCACCCATTTACTTGGAGCCAAGCTGCACTAAAAGCCTCCAAATACAGGAACACAATGTTGCCAGCCAATTAAGACAAAA
>NC_142010.1:335851-410928 GCF_049901735.1 Notechis scutatus | reverse complement strand
TAATAAAAAATACAATAAATATGAATAAAAAACATTACTGACTCCACAGTCCCAAGATAATCATTTGAAAGCAGCCAGAACCCTCCAGGAAAAATTCATCATGGGACAGTGTTGGAAATGCCTGGTGTTTCCCAGGGTTTAGGCTGACAGGGTGAAAGAACATAGAGAACTCCCTTGCAAACTCGGGGTTTCTAAAATCATTGTTCCCCCAGGAGCCTTTCCCCTCTAAAACAAGGGTCTTCAAACCAAAGCAAGTTTAAGATTTGTGGACTTCAGCTCCAGAATTCCTGAGCTAACATGACTGGAGGAGGAATTCACGGGGTTGAAGTCCCCACCTGAAATCGCTGTCATGTTTGAGAACCCCTGCTCTAAAAGCAAAGGTGGGATGAGCAATAATGACTTGCCTTTCTCAAGAGTGAGGGAATAGAAAAATGGAAATCGTCCTTAGAAAAACATTGGAGCAGGTAAAATCAATCCCTTGGGAATCCTGGACGCTTAGCCCCCGACAGTTCCCTTTTTTGTTGGTGGGTTGGAGGCTTTGAGAATGAAAATTGGTACTGTCGACCTGAATTCCAGACATTATTCCAGTTATCCAATAGTTTCCTGGTTTGTAGTAATAGAACCATTCCTTTTCTTCTATTATCACCATAAATGGACATTTTCATCGACATGCCTTTGAAAGATTTGAGAGATAGGCTGAGCAGAAAAAAAGCTGTACATGCAGCAGCAGCAACGTTTGACATATCACTGGAGAGATCCTTCCTACAGCCCTTCTTTCTTCAGCACAGGCTAAACCCTCAGAGATCCCTGAAGACCACAATTACAATGAAGAAGATCCTGTTTGCCCCCAGATTTGGAAGTTTTACCTTTAAACTTTTAGACTGCTGTAGTATTTGCCCAGCATTACCCCAACCTTTGCCTTCATCACTGTAAGAGGCTGTTACAAATCAGATTATCAGGTGCTGTCTATCCCATTGGTTGTCACATTGATTGTGAAATTAATTGTGGTGGTGGAAATCCTAAAGGAAGAATAAATAATCCATGGTTTTAAAAATAGAGAAGGGGTGAGCACAAACATTTGCCACCAGGAAAAGCGAAAGAGAGGAAGAGAAAGGAAAGGAGAAAAAAGGAAGTTGGCAGTTTGAGAAAAGAGTTTTTGTTTGACTCAGGGAAATAATCGTAGCTTTGAGGAATCAAGAAAGTAATCAATCTCACCCAACAACAGCAAGAAAGACCGGAGATCATCACTAGACAAAAAACTAAACAGACCTAGATAAATGGAGATAGGAGAAGAAACTCCTCTCCATTAATATAAATGATTTAAATTCAACATCTAAAAGGAAAAGGATATTAACTTTAAATTAATTAGACAAACGACCCGACATAATATGCCTACAAAACACACATTAGGAAAAAGGATGAAAGATATTTAATTTGCCCATGAAACTTGGAAAACTTTTTACAGCACCAGCAGACAAACATAAAAAGAAAGGAATTGCAATATTTGTGAAAGATGATGTAAAAGCAGAACTAATCTGGTCGGATCCGGAAGGAAAGAACTCTGGTTATACAAATTTGGATTAATCATATCACATTTTATTGGTAGCAATCTGCATGTCCAAATGAAGAACAAGGGAAATTTTTAAAGATCTTCATCAGAGAATAATAGGTTTCGAAAAAAAGGAATATCTGCATGATAGGCGACTTCAACTCCATTGCTGATCATCAAAAAGACCATAGTAATGTGAATAAGAACAAGAAGGGAAAAGAGAATTTTCTATGCCCTGTAAGGACATGATGAAAGAATTAAACTTAATAGACTTATGGAAAACTAAACCCAGAAGAGAAACAGTTCACTTATATTATTCAAATCCACACAAAAATCTGGACCAGAATAGATATGGCCTGGATGGATGGGGAATTGGCCAATGAAATAAAAAGAAATTAAAATCCTACCAAAATGAATGGGCCGACCACAACCCAATACAACTAATTTGGAGAGATAGGAGAAAAACAAAGAAAAGATGGACACTAAATACTCAGTTAATAAACGAAGAAGAGTACATTAAGAAGCTGAAAGAGGAATTAAATTATTTTCTAAAAAGAAAATAATAATGAAGCAACCACGAAACAAAATATTTGGGATACAATGAAGGCAATTATAAGAGGAACAACAATCTCCTATAATGCCATGAGAAATAAAAAGAATACATGCCCAACAAAATAAATTCCAACAACAAATTAAAGAATTAGAAATACAACTTCCAAAAATCCCTAAAAACCAGAGAACACAAAATCAGTTAATAACAATTAAACATAAATTGAACTTACTTGAACAAGGATAAATAGAGAAATTAACTTGAAAAAAGGTCCAAACAAAATTATTTGAGACATGCAAATAAACCAGGAAGATGGCTATCCCATAAACTTAAAAAGTGAAAGAAAAGAGATTGATACACCAACTAATGGATGAGAAGATGTCTTACAACATGAGATCGAGAAGAAAAAAAGATATCATTTACAACTATTTTCCAAAGATTATATAAAAAGGAGGAAGTTAATGAAGATAAAAAATAAGAACTTACTTAGAGGAGACGAATGACAAGGTAATTGGAGAGGAATGGACTAGAGTTATTGAATAAAGATATTACATGGTCTGAATTGAGAGTCAGCAATGGAGAATCAAAGTAATAACAAATCTCCAGGACCAGATGGGATTCCGGCAGAACTATATAAAGCAATATTAGGAACTAGTAGGACCACTGATGCTGGAAGTGTTTAATAAGGGGGGTACTTCTGGCAGCCAAGATGCCGGACTCGTGGAGGGCGCTGATTTAGCTAATCCCGAAGGAGGATGCAGATCATAGATACATCAACAACTGGAGCCGATTTCACTTTTAAATGCCGATTATAAATTGTTTACTTCTATCATAGCTAATAGAGTAAAACAAGCTTTAAATCCACATATACGAAGATCAAAATGGATTTCTTCCGATCCCGACAAATAAAGAACAATTTAAGAACGTTAGGTGCTCGATGTCCTAGAATATTATGAAGCCCACCCGGAGAAACAATCCGCACTCATGTTTTTAGATGCTGAAAGCATTTGATAACTTAAATTGGCACTTTTTAATTAAAAATTTACAATATGAGTCTTAACAAATTTGAAAACATTATAACAACTATTTACAACACACAACAGGCTAATATACTAATCAATGGCGAACAAACAGATCCAATAAATATAGAAAAAGGTGTCAGACAGGGCTGCCCTCTCTCTAAACCTCTTCTTTTCATTTTGCCCTAGAATCACTCTTAACACGGGTTAAGACAAAACTCTGAAATTAGAGGGTGAGGGTCAAATCAGAAGAATATAAACCTACAGCGTTTGCTGAGCGATATGGTTTTCTTTTGGAGGAACCCATGGAAAAAAAGGTTATAATCTAATAAAAGAATTAGAACAATTTGGCACAGTGGCAGGATTAAAAATTAATAGAAAAAGATAGAAATTAATGACCAAAAAATTTAACAGAAAACCAGAAGGAAGAATTAGAAACAATGATGGGGATACAGGTAACAAAAGGGTCAAATATTTAGGAATATGGTTAACACCACAAAAGGTAAATCACTCAAAAGAGAACAATTATGATAAACTACTTCAACAAACAAAGAAAGATTTAGAATCCTGGAATAAGTTGCAGCTTTCCTTATTGGGCAGGATTGCCTCGATTAAAATGAATATATTACCAAAATTTCTTTATTTATTCCAGACAATCCCAATTAAGTTGTCAAAAATTTTTTTTTTGAAGACTTAAATAAGATCACCTTAAATTTATTTGGCAGGGAAAAAACCCAGGATCAATGTAAAGGCCTTACAAGATGCGAAAAGTAGAGGGGGTCTAAGCTCTTCCAAATTGGGAATTATATTATTCGGCAGCTATCTTATTATGGATAAAAGACTGGGTGAACTTACTTAACAAAAGAATTTTAGCGATTAGAAGGGCATGACCTCCAGAGAGGGTGGCATGCCTTACTTATGGGAAGTGGGAAACCCAAGCAGTCTTACTTTCATAGACACCTCATTAGGGACTCATTATTAATTAATTGGAAAAAATATGCAAAAAACACTATCTAAAAATTCCGATCCTGGCTATCAACAATGGAGGCAATGGTACATCCCAATAATTTGGACATAACAAAAATGATTAAATATAAAAGATTTATTAGATCCATGAGAAATTAAAAAACTAAAACAGAACTACAGGAACAGGGATTTAAAATTGATCAGTGGTTATATATACAAATCCATAGCCAGATACAAACAAGATATAAAAAGACTTTGGAATTTATAACAAACTGCAGTATTTAGATGCAAAATTTTACTAGGATCAAACAAAGAACATGTCCAAATTCTATAAATACTTACTGGAAGTAAATTAGAACAAGAGATAGTCAAAGGGAACATGATAGCCTGGAGCAGGAATGTCGGAAGAAGTATTACATTATCAGAATGGGAAAAGATTTGGAACAGAAATATTAAGATTACAAAATCGGCAGCATATAAAGAAAATACATACAAAATGTTTTATAGATGGCACTTGCCCCCTTCGAGGTTGGCGAAAGTGAACCCAAACCACGAGTCCAAAATGCTGGAAATGTAAAAGCATAGAAGGAACCTACTTTCATATGTGGTGGTCTTGCAAAAGAAACCCAGAAATATTGGCAAAAATCAGAAAATGGTTGGAGGAGATAACCAAAGAACAAATCGAATACAAACCAGAGTTCTTCCTACTAGGGATCTCTGATAAACATTTACCCAAAAAGATGAAATATGTAACAATTCATATCCTAACTGCAGCCAGATTAGCATTTGCCCAGTGTTGGAAATCACCCTATGCACCTACAAGAACAAATGGTCATCCAGAAAATATGTGATTGTGCAGAAATGGATAAATTAACTATAGCACTTAAAAACAAAGAGGCTTCAACATTTCTGATAATTGGAACTCTTGGTATAATTGGTTAGTCCAGAGATAAACTGCTTAATGGACAATGGGCAATTTAAGCATAGATATCGATAAGATGTGTGTATTCAAATTAAGGTAGGAGAATTGGATCTTGCAGACTGGCAAAAGGATAAAAGTTCTGTTTCTTTCTTTCTTTTACATCTCCTCTTCTCTTTTCTTTCCAGTTTGTAAGACCGAGTGTTCTTTTTTTTGTTTTTCCTTTTGTGTATGTAATGTCGAATAGATGTTGTAGCCCAGGGTGATGTTGGGTAAGAGCCTTGAATTCTGGTTGACTTCATGAACAGCCAACAAGAAGGGAAGAATGTTGTAGAAGGTTTTCTGACTGCAACATAAGAAATTTCATCATCTTGTTTTACTCTATATGAACGATTTATGTGATCAACTTAAAAGCAATTGGGTTGTTTTTGCCAATAACATAAAATTATTCAATTGTACGGATAATTCTGTTGTTGTGCAAAGTGAACACGACTATGTTACTGAATGGTCACCTATTTAGCAACTTCAAATTTCGATTAATAAATGTTCTATGTTACATATTGGTAAACCTAATTGGTAAATTTCAAGTATACGCTAAGTGGCATTGATCTAGCAGAGGACCCTCACCTTGTTAAGGACCTAGGTGTACTTATCTTTGGCGATTTATGCTCCACTGTAACAGCGTTGCTAAAAGAGCATTAAGAGTTGTAAACTTAACTTTGCGAAGCTTTTTTCTGGAAACATTGTATTGCTAATTAGATCTTACCTATTTGCAAAGCTAATATATCACTCATCAATTCACAACAATCCATAAAATATAATTAAAATCATACCCTTATCCCCAGGCACCAGACTACACACCATTCCTAAGAGTCCTTAAAGGGGGCATGCATAAGTGCCCCAGCGAGCTTTCCACTCCTGACTTACTGTCCCCATTTATCTGTATTTACTTACTTTGTTCATGTTTATGTTTATACCTTACTTATTATCTTGTAGATGTTTGACAAACAAATAAAATAAATAATAAATAAATACAATAAATATGAATAAAAAGGTTACTGACTCCACAGTCCCAAGATAATCATTTTGAAAGCAGGCAGAACCCATCCAGGAAAGATTCATCATGGGACAGTGTTGGCAATGCCTGGTGTTTCCCAGGGTTGAGGCTGACACTTGTGAAAGAACATGATAGGAACTTTGCAAACTCAGGTTTTACAAAATCATTGTTTCCCCAGGAGCCTTTCCTCTAAAACAAAGGTCTTCAAACTTGGCATGTTTAAGATTTGTGGACTTCAGCTCCCAGAATTCCTGAGCTAACATGACTGGAGGAGGAATTTTGGGAGTTGAAGTCCACAAATCTTAAAGCTGTCAAGTTTGAAGACCCCTGCTCTAAAGCAAATTGGGATGAGCAATAATGACTGACTTTCTCAAGGTGAGGAATAGGAGAAATGAAATCATTCTTAGAAAAAACATTGGAGCAGATAAAATCAATCACCAGAAACCTGGACGTGCTGACAGTTACCTTTTTAGTTGGTGGGTTGGAGGCTTGGAGAACAAAAATTGGTACAATAGAGCTGGGATTCCAGACATTATTCCAGTAATCCAATAGTCTCCTGGTTTTTAGTAATGGAACCATTCATTTTCTTCTATTATCACCTTAAATGGACATTTAATCAGCATACTGGCACAGGGAATTTGAGACAGAAGCTGAAGCAGAAAAAGCTGTACATGCAGCAGCATCAACATTTGACATATCCTTCAAGAGATCCTTCCTACAGTTTTTTCTTCAGCACAGAGCTAAATCTCACAGATCACAGAAGACCACAATTACAGTGAGGAAGATCCAGTTTGCCCCCAGATTTGGAAGTTTTACCTTTAAACTATTAGACTGCTATAGTATTTGCCCAGCATTACCCCAACCTCTGCCTTCGTCACTGAAAGAGGCTGTTACAAATCAGATTATCAGGTGCTGTCTATCCCATTGGTTGTCACATTGATTGGCAATTAATTGTGGTGGTGGAAATCCCAAAGGAGAATAAATAATCATGGTTTTAAAAATGAGAAGGGGAATTGGGAATGAACATTGCCACAAAAGTGGGCAGTTGGAGACAAGAGTTTTGTTTGACTCAGGAGAATGGACTACACAACTCAATCAGGGCAAAGCAATAGACGCAATCTACATAGACTTCTGGTAAAGCCTTTGATTCAGTGGTACACCACAAACTACTCCTAAAACTAAAATCTTATAGTATCTCTGGACACCTGCATAACTGTATAGACGCATTCCTGTCAAACAGACAACAAATGATCAAAATTGGGAGCATCCTATCAAATTCTGTACCTGTCAACAGTGGTGCCTCCAAAGGAAGTTTTCTTCATACTCTACATAAATGACCTCTGTGATCATATTAAGAGCAACTGCATTCTCTTCGCTGATGATGTAAAGCTATTCAATACCACAGACAATACTGTTACCCTTCAAAAAGACCTTGACTATGTATCAGAATGGTCAAACAAATGGCAACTTCAAATCTCAAGAAATAAATGCTCTGTCTTACATATTGGCAAAAAAATAATAATCAGAAAATAAAATACAGGCTGAATAGTCAAGACCTTGTTGATGATCCAAACTCTGTCAAGGATCTTGGAGTATTCATCTCTAATGATTTAAGTGCTAGAGCCCACTGTAACTACATAGCCAAAAAGGCATTAAGAGTTGTTAACCTATTATTACGTAGCTTTTTCTCTGGTAATATTACACTACTAACTAGAGCATACAAAACATTTGCTAGACTAATACTCGAATACAACTCATCAGTCTGGAACCCACATTACGTACCTGATATTAACACAGTTGAGAAAGTCCAGAAAGATTTCACAAGAAGAGTTCTCCACTCCTCTACTCGTTGCAGAATACCTTATGCCACCAGACTTGAAATTCTTGACCTAGAAAACCTAGAACTCTGCCATGTTCTGTCCGATCTACGTATAGTATATGAAATCATACATTGCATTGTCCTACCTGTCAATGAATACTTCTGCTTCAACCATAACTGTAGTGGAGCGGCAGAATAACAGAGGCGAATGTAGAGCAAACTTCAGCTTTATCTTTACTGAAACAATAAAGGGTTGCCGCGACTGCCACGCTGACAAGGCTGCCAGCTGGCGGGCAACAGCTGATGCCATTTGACAACTCCCTTTTATAGTCAGCTGTCAAATGGCATCAGCCAATAGGAACGGTCCATGTTCCCGCTGGAAACGCGGACCGGAGTGAAGACTTCAGCTCAATCTTTTCAGAATGCAACACTCCTTTCTCCCTGAATGGAGCATGCGTAGTCCTTCAGGTAACTCGGGCACTTGTGCAGGTGACCAGATCTTCTCAGCTCTGACAGAGCTGCTGCTGGATGGGACTCCTCCGCTTGGCGAGCAGCTTCTGGTGATGAAGAAGCGGGCACCTCGGCTTCAGGCAGCCCCGGGTGCAGGACCGATGACTATTCAGGTAGGCTCCCGTTGCTGTCATTTTCATGGTGAGCTTCCTTGGGTGCTGGTGGTCTTGCTGAAGCAAGAACGTCTGGAGGGCCACCTGTAGACGTACCCAAATGCACCCTTAGTTGGTCGACATGGCGGCACCAAATGTGACTGTCTGGCAATTGGACCCTGTGTAAGACTTAGGACCGGTTACTGCCACAATCCACCAAGGCATCCACAAAGAATGACCCACATAGTTCCTAGCATAGACCTGGTCATTCTCAGCAAATTTACTAGTCTGGCTATTTGATCCCAGGGGTGTGACTGGGGTGTAATTTGGATGGAGTCTGTCTAGAGTAGTCCTCAGATGGCGACCCATGAGGAGTTCAGCTGAAGACCTATTTGTGGTGGCATAGGGAATCGTATGCTGGGTTAGCAGGTACTTAGCAAGTCTGGAGTGCCAATCTATGGGTCCAAGCATCTCCAGGACATCCTTAGCAGATCTGACTACCGTTTCAGCCAGACCATTACTGGCAGGGTGAAAAGGAGCTGTTAGGGCGTGTCTGATTCCTTGGTTAGCTAGGAAAACCTCAAATTCAAAGGAAGTAAACTGGGGGCCGTTATCAGACACAATGGTGTCAGTGAGGCCATGGGTGGTGAATATTCTCATCAGGGCCTTAATGACAGCTTCTAAAGTTTTGGAGGTCATTAAAGTCAGCCATACCCATTTAGAAAAAGAATCAACCATCACTAAGAATGTTCGCCCATGAAAAGGGCCAGCCAGATCAATATGCACCCTGGACCAGGGCCCCCCTGAATCTTCCCACGTTCCTGGATAGGATGCTGCTGGAGAAGGTCTGGTGGCCTGGCATGGCTGACAAGCATTCACCCAGCTAGTAATCTGAGCATCCATGCCCGGCCACCATACATAACTGCAAGCTAGAGCCTTCATCCTGACAATGCCAGGGTGACCCTCATGCAGGACTTCTAAAACTGAGGTCTGCAACTGGGAAGGTCTGCACTACCCTGGTCCCCAAATAAAGCAGCCTTGCAAAGAAGACAGTTCTTGCTGGCAAATTTTGAAAGGCATGAATTTGGAAGAATAAGGGGCTGTAGGCCACCCCCTTCCCACCCAGTCAAGGGATTGGGAAATTACCTTGTGCTTCTCAGAGTGGGCAGCAATATCAGAGGTGGTGATGGGAAGCTTGAGGTCATTGATTAGGAACACAGCATTGGTTGGTGCAGGATCCTCACCTGGAACAGGCAGGGGGCAGCGACTAAGGGCATCAACATGGATGAGGCTTTTGCCTACTCGATGAACCAGTGTATAGGAATATGCAGCCAGAAATAATGTCCACCTGGTCATTCTTGGAGACAAAATCTGAGGCGTCTGTCTGTTGCCTGACAGAAGACCCAAAAGAGGCTTATGATCTGTAACTAACTCGAATGGTGTCGAAATGGAACTTCTTGACTGAAGCAACTGCATCCTAAGCCTCTTTGTCAATTTGACTGTAGTTGAGCTTAGCTGGAGATAACGTTCTGGAGAAAAAGGCAATGGGTGCCTCAGAACCATTAGGCAGTCTGTGACTTAAAATGGCTCCTATGCCAAAAGGTGATGCATCTGCAATTAAGACTAAAGGCAAATTTTTGTTGAATTGAAATAGAACAGCATCAGATGTAAGTAATGATTTGACTGCTTTGAAAGCATAGGCTTCCTTAGGTCCCCAATGCCACAGGGATTTTTTGTCCAGGAGTCTATGCAGAGGTTCTGCAATGGAAGCCTTATGTGGCAAAAATGAAGCATAGAAGTTAAGGAGCCCCAAAAAATCCTGAAGTTCAGTTTTGTTAGTTGGTGTGGGTGCCTTGTGAATAGCCCTTACTTTGGATTCGATTGGGTGAATGCCAGAGGCGTCAATTCTGTACCCCAAAAATTCGACCTGTGGGGTGGCAATAGTGCATTTCCCTTTTTTCAATTTGAGACCCGACTTTCTGAAACACTTGAGGACACCTCTGACTCTTTGCAGTAACTGTGGCTTGTCAGGGGCAGATATTAAAATGTCATCGAAATAAGATATTACGCCAGATAACCCTTGAAGCAGTCTTTCCATTAATGATTGGAAAATTCCTGGGACTACACTAACACCAAATTGGAGGTGTCTACACTTAAAAGTGCCCCTGTGCATTACAATAGTTTGTAGCTCTGTGGCTGTGTCATCAACAGGGAACTGTTGATAGGCTTGTGATATGTCTAGTTTCACAAAAATGGTTCCTGGCTCAAAAGAATGCAGCAAGTGCTTTATAATTGGGACTGGATAAGCGCTGATTTGTAAATATTTGTTTAACAAGCACTTGTAATCAGCACAAATTCTTAAACTGCCATCTTTTTTGAAGGGTGTCACTATTGGGGTTTCCCTTTTTGTGAAGGCCACAGGCTCTAATATGCCCTGTTTAATTAATTTGTCTAGTTCCTTGTCCAGCTTAGGACGGATTGCAAAAGGTACTCTTCGGGGATATAAAAGAATTGGAACTGATAGAGGGTCCAAGTTGAATGAAATTGGGGTTCCCAAAAAACAGCCTAGGTCTTCGCTGAACACATCAGCATAGTCATTGAACAAGGCGTCCACCTCTGAATTTGCAATAGAGTGGATTCCGCCTATATGAAGGCCAAGGGCAGGGAATCAGTCTAACCCCAACAGGATTGGGAGGGCACCATCCACTTCCACTAAAGGCAAGTGACAGTTAAAAATTTGAAATTGAATAAAAAACTTGCCTTTTTCAGATGACTGGGATGATTCTCCCTTGGTAGTCACATAGGATTAAGTTGCAGCCTTGAAGACTCTTCTTTGACATCCTGGGGAGCAGTCATTTCAATGTGCTTCACAAGATGATGGACAGTGCTGAGCCATTGTCTACCTGCATCCTGCAATGTTTCCCTTCTAAAGAAATAATAACACTGATTTTTTAGAGCCTTTGATTGTCAGCTTGGCATGGTAGCAGGTGAAACAGTCTTCAATTTTTTTTTGAAAATGCTGAGTTATCTGAGGTTTCTGTGGTTAGGCAAAAGGCTTTCCTGCCTGACAGATCCTGGCTAAATAACCCTTTCTCTCACATTTTAGACAAATGGCATTCCTGAACTTGCAGGATGCCCTAAGGTGATTTCCTCCACAGCTTAGACAGATGTGTTGAGATCGTGGAGGTTGACTGGGAACTGACCTTTTTTCCCTCTGACTGGTTTTGGACTGCCTGAGGTGATTTACATAACTAGTTTTTTCTACGTCTAAATGGTTAACTATATAATTATTCTTAGCTGCCCACACTAAAGCGGCTCTTAAAGTTGTAGCCTTAAGATTTGGTGCAAATACCTCATCATAATCAAATACATTTTGGTTAAATCCTTGTGCTACTAACCTAGCCTTATAAGTTACTTTCCCATTATTTCCAGTCTTTACTTTAAATATCCATTTGCACCCAATGCATTTTTCTCCTGGAGCTAATTTGGTTTCTTCATAAACCTTCATTTCCTTTAATGAATTTAACTCTTTTTTCATTGCTTTTTGCCAATTCTCCTGATCCTTAGCAGGATACATCTTAAGTTCATCTATGCTAGTAGGAACTTTATTTACTTGGCAAACAATACTTGCCTGATATCTTTCAGGTGGTCTGGTTATACGTGTTGTGCGTCTAGGTATAACAGGACTTACAGGTGGACTTTCCTTTATTTCCTGTTCTTGACTATCTATCTCTTCTTGATCAATTATCTCCTCTTGATCTGATTCTATTTGCTCTTCATGCACTTCTTCTTTAATTGGACTTTTCTTATAACTAGTCTTTTCTTTCTGCCTCTTGTAAGGTTCTATAATAACATCATTATCTGAATCTTGCTCTAATCTATTCCATCCTATATGTTCTAGGAATTGTGCACTAGCACTGCAGTATACTCTAGATGTACCTGGTTCCCAGAATCTATAAGATCTATGGTTTGCTTGATATCCAACAAAAATTAATCTTTTAGCTCTATGTTGTCCTTTGTGCCTGAGTTGTGTAGGGATATGCACCCATGCTGGTGCACCAAATGTGTGAATATAACTCAAATCAGGTTTCTTACCATGCCACAGAGTGAATGGTAATTCACCTGTTGTTGAATTAACAACATTGTTTAATATGTGATTACCACACATTATAGCTTCTCCCCACAAATTGTCAGGTAATCCAGAATCAGATAACATTGTCCTTCCCATTGTTTGCAGTGTTTGGCCTCTTCTCTCTATAAATGCATTATGCTGAGGCCTATATGGTGCAGACTTTTTATGTTGAATACCTGCCATTCTAAGTCTACTCTGGAATTTATTATTTGTAAATTCCGTACCATTATCTGTTATAAGAGTTACTAGTTTCTTTTTAGTTTTCCTCTCTGCAAATTTTAACCAATTAAAGAAATTTGTATACGTTTCAGTTTTTCTCTTCTTTAGAAAACAGAAACCATACCTAGAATAGTGGTCCATAATGCTTAATATGTATCTAGCACCACCTACACTTGGCTTTTTAGGACCTATTATATCGGCAAATACCACCTCTAAAGGCTCTTTGGTAGTAAATCCATCAACTCTATTTGCCGGTATAACTTTGCTTTTGTTTTGATTACAAGCAGAACATTGCAAATACTTATTACAAGGTTTTAAACTTATTCCTTTAGATAGTTGAACAGTTCTCTTAATCATTTTAAAATTTAAATGACCTAGCCATCGGTGTAACAAGTGAATACATTCATCATGAGGTTTCTTATTATCATAAACTGTGTTAGCCACCTCTAAACCATTATCATTTAACACATATAAGTCACCTCTTAAAGATGCAGTAATTTTCTTACCTTCTTTTTCAATTAAACAAGTATCTCCCCTAAAGGTAATTATGTATCCTAATCTAACCAACATTCTAACTGAAAGCAAATTAAATTTAAGTTGAGGTACATATAACATTTTTATGTTCTCATTTATACTAGAACAATGAGCTATACCTTCACCTTTTGCCTTCAATTTCCATCCGTTTGCCAATGAGATATGTTGTGAACTCATGGACATTTTTACAAATTTTTTGTTATCATTTGTAATACAGTGGGACGCACCACTGTCAACCACCCATAAATTATTTTTTACAACTCCATTACTATACATTGCTAACTCATAATTCTTATTTATTCTTTGATGGCTTACAGCATTCTGGCTTGCATTCTGGCGCTTTGGTTTCTTACAAAATCTTGCAAAATGTCCTCTCCCCCCACAATTAAAACACTTTTTAATTGTGTATGCAGTAGGAGATTCATTATTTTCCTTTTGATGTTGCTCCCTCCTTAACTGATCTCTTTCAAGCCTTCTTCTGGCCTCTTCAATCAATCTGCCTGTGATATCAGTTAAAGTTAGACTTTCTTTAGGCAATATTTCAAGGGAAGTTACGTAGTCATCAAAACTTTCATCTAATGAAGATAGAATTATGTAGACCTGGTGTAGCTCAGAGAAAATTAACTCCTTCTCATGAAGTTCTTGAAAAATGCTTTTCATAGTATTCAAATGACTCAGCATATCACCATTCTTTTGGAGATACGTGCGGAAAAGCTTCCGTGTTAGATTTATGTGAGCACCAACGTTATCTCGAACATAAATCCTCCTCAGTTTTTGCCAACACCCAACTGCAGTTTGCTCTCCACGTATATGAACAAGTTGCTGATCAGTTAATGTTAGTCCTATGATGCAAAGTGCTTGTTCATTTTTCTGTTTAAATTCTTCTATCTTTTGACTATCTTCCTCATCTTCAGGATCCCATTCTTCTACGTTTGGTGGATTCTCAATTATGTTCCACAGACCTTCTCTTCGTTGAAGTAAACTACATTTCATAGACCATGAAACATAGTTTGTTCCATCCAGCTTGGATATAAGGGACAAACTTTGTAGACTGACTTGTGCCATGTTCCACTCTATGGATATAAAACTATAATTGATAAAACACAGCTGTCTGTTTACTGTAACGTGTAACAACACAAAAATCTCCCTTTTTACATAAACCTGTTTTTATCCTAGTTAAACTGACTTTGCAGTCTCTCTGGGCCCATAACCAGTGTTAAGCCTGGATTCCCCAACGGGTGTTTAAGGAAAACAAACTAAACAGAATGTACAGCGAAGTCAGATAGGAAGACAGGTAAATGTGTGAGATAAATTTTCTAGTTAACACGCAGTAAAAATACAGATACGCTTGTGCTATCAAAAATATAGTTTATTTCATTTAAGAATTATAGCATAGTCAAATAAACGGTCCATTAGTCATATATCAATTTCAGTCAAGTCTTGTCGGGGATACTCTATTTGCAAAGTCCGTGTTGAATAGCCAATGTCAGTACACTTAGAATAAATCAGTCCAATCTTATCTTCTCTCTGTTGAGAAAAATCAACACTCCTTTATCTCTCCCCGTTCTAGCAAGAATGCAGTCATCAATCCATTCAGTAATTAGGGATCAGTAAGCCAGAGAGAGAGAGAGCTGCATTTGCCTCGCTTCATATATAGTGCTTTTACAACCACACCCTTAATTACATTCTTGCTGTTAAAGTTACACACACTTTAACTAACAAACCATGATACCATATTTATTATTTTTACCCAAACCAGTTGGGGTAAACAATGTTATCCCTAACAATGTGTCCGTAATAGTTACAAGGCTAAAGGCAAAAGCTATCAATAGTTCATAATTAAAATGGTACCTTCTTTTTCCTTCTTGGATGCCCTTGTAGTCAAAGAAGTTACTTCACAGAAGTTCAGAGTCAGAAGGGGCCATGTAGATATTATCAATGGTGACATTCAACCAGTTCGCACCAGTTTGGGCAAACTAGTAGTGACGATTTGGCGTCAGTCATCGAACTGGTAGTGACTTCTGGCTGGCCACACCCCTGACCCAGTTGCCAGGTCACTGCTCGCTCGTTTGCCCTGCCAACCCAAATCCAATGCTTGCTCACCCCCGCCCAATGCTCGCCCAGCCCAGTCATTCCTCATGTCCTATGCGGCACACTGGGTCTTCATGGCATGCCTTTAACCTGCCTTCCCACATGGTGCCTGTGTCTCAGCTGAGCAGACCTGATCTGCCTGCTCACAGGTAAGCCTGCAAGTCATGCTAGCCCCCCCCCACCATTCCATTCCCGCATCTTTCCAGTTCCCCCCAACTGTTCTCAAATCTTCCTGCCTGCCCCCACCATTCCCAGATCTCCCCACTCACCCCCACCATTCCCAGATCTTCCCACTCACCCCCACCATTCCCAGATCTTCCTGGGGCCCCCACCATCCCCAGAGCTTGCCGAGGGCCGCCTTCACCATCCCCGGACTCTTACCGGTAGTAAAAAAAATTGAATCCCACCACTGGACATTATGGAGCTGAACAAATGTAATTGCATAGTGCAGATGCCCAAATCCACATCCCAGATGGTTGCTTGGCATCCAATGATCCAATGAAAAGAAGCCCGTCATCCTTCAAAGTTCTTGAGTTTTATCTCTTTCTCTCTCTGTGTGTGTGTGTACATACAAACACACAGAGAGAAAGAGAGAGATTTTGCATAATCCAATCTGGGTCAATCACCAGGATCAGAGTTTTAGTCTTCTGAACTTTGGGACTCATGCTGCAGCCCTTCCTCAGGGAACTATTCTTTCACAAGAATGTGTAACACATTGTGATGAGAGAGAAGTTCCTTGATGATAGACTCCAGCACAAGTCCAAAAGCTCGGAAGACTAAAACTTTGATCTCAATGACTGATTTAGATTGGATCTAGGTCATAAGTACATTTTGGGGGTCTGTTGTAACTTCAGACAGTCACTAAGTGACTGGTCATAAGTCAAAGTCTACCTGTAGATCTCTTATTTTAACCTTCATCAAATAAACCAGCTTTATATTCCTTCCTTTTGTTTATGGCAATCTTAATTTTTAATTCATTCAAATATTATCTAGGATTTTATCACTTCTTTGTACCAACATCAAAGTTTTCACTGAAGCCAGAAGTGGCAACAGCAATTACTACAATGTAGCATAGATCTTATAGAGAATATTGATCAAAGAAAATTTGAGCATGCATACATATTAGCAGAAGATCTCAAATAGGGAAAAACTTATTTTCTATCACATGAGGAAACAAGATAGTTGCACAAGGAAATATGACATCCTTCATGGTATGATTTAGTTTGCACTTATTTCTAGAAACAGAACACATTTAATATGTAAGTTTATTAATTCCCCTAATGGTTGTTGTAATAGAATGCCCGTGTTTAAAGCAGAAACTAATAAGGAGCCTTGGTAATGTAAATCTTGAAATTCAAAGAATTGAAGACTTTTGTGAATTAGTCAGTTATAACCACAACAATAATAACTCAATTCTTAATAATGTTAAGTAAATCTATAATTTTACACTGTTATACTGTATGATTAATTATGCAAATTGATTCAATCTGATTTATTTATTCATTGATTATTTTAACCATTCAGGACAGTTTCATAATTACACTAGTAATTATTACACTAGTTTTCATGTTCATTTAATTTTTTTAAAAACCCAGGAACAAAAAACTAAGTTACTAATTGTCCAAAAACAGAAGCAAAAGTATGAAATGAAAAGTGGCACCAAACCCTCACCATCATCAGTAATAGATTGTCACCTAACCTCAAAATTAGACAGAGAAAAGCTGCTCTGTGATGCTTTTCCTAAATGATTTCAGAAAATAAATTAACACCATTGCTTATTTATGATTATGGTGGAACTTAGATTATGATAAAATAAAGTAATGGAAAGGAAAATTATTTTCTTGGTACATTAATTATATTTATCATCCTCATTTAACACCCACATTGAAGAAAGTGTTGCTTAAAAATTTCTTCCCACTTATGACTATAACCGTGTTGCTTGTATCTTTACAATTTATATTGTTTTATTTGTTTCCTAGTATGATTTGATTGCTTATCAGTACCCTATGACTATCACTAAGTATTGTATCTTATGATTCTTGATGAATGTATTTTATTTTTTTTCTTATGTACACTGAGAGCATATGCACCAAAGACAAATTCCTTGTGTGTCCAATCACACTTGGCCAATAAAGTATTCTATTCTATTCTATTCTATTCTATTCTATTCTATTCTATTCTATTCTATTCTATTCTATTCTATTCTATTCTATTCTATTCTATTCTATTCTATTATTCTATAATTCTATTCTACTGTTTCTTTGATATTAGTGTAACTCTTATCCCACAGCAAGTTGTCCCATGACGAGTTGGCCATGATGAGTTCTCCTAAAGCTCACTCAATATTCTACTGTAGAACAATCAGCAAAATATTTCTCATACTCTTATCATTGACACTTCTTCTCTTCAGTGTGATGATCCACAGGACATGCCTTTTGAGGAACATATTTCCCACACTCAGAACATTTGCATAGTCAATCCAGTTGGATTTTCTTCTTGACTAAACAGTTTGGCATGACATAAATACTTTTCTTGCACTCCAGGTCTCTCAAGAATCAGAAATATTTCTTACAACACGTAAAAAGGATTTTATTTCTAAACTATTTTATTTTATAGTACAGTAATTATTTAGAAAAAATAAGTACTATTAATCAACAACTCTCATAATTTTTCATCCTTAAGTGCTGCTTGGTGTTCATGTGAGGTTTCAGAATAATGATGTAGCATTTAGGAACAAAGATGCAGACTAACAAACCCAGGCTGGAGGCCAGGATAGAGAAAATCTACAGCCACCACGTATTTCCCTTTGGTGCTCAGGTAGGTGGGGACAAAGGAGATCCAAACACTGCAGAAAACCAGCATGCTGAAGGTGATCCACTTGGCTTCATTGAATGTCCCTGGAAGCTTTCGGGCCAAGAAAGCCACCAAGAAACAGATAGCAGCCAAAAAACCCATGTAGCCAAGGGCAGTGTAGAACAAGGAGACTGAGCCTTCATTGCATTGCAGCAGGATGTGTCTTGGTTGGGAATGAAAATCAGAATCTGGGAATGGGGGTGAGATTCCCAGCCATGTAAGGCAGATGCCCACCTGAACTCCAGAACAGGACAAGACAATGGAGTTGGGAAGACTTTTCCCCAGCCATTTCCTCATCCTGTTGGCTGGCTTTGTAGCCAGAAATGCTACTACTACCATGACAGTCTTGGCCAGCACAGAAGACACAGCCACTGAAAAGACAACACTGAAGGCAGTTTGTCGAAGGAGACAGGTCACTTTCTGGGGGCGACCAATAAATAAAAGAGAAGTCAAGAAGGATAGTAGGAGAGAGACCAGGAGAATGTAGGTGAGGTCCCGGTTGTTAGCTCTGACTATGGGAGTTTTTTGGTTTTTAATGAAGATTCCCAGGATGAAGGCAGTGGTTAGAGACAAAATAGAGGCAATGAGCACCAGACTTAGACCTAATGTTTCTTGATAAGATAGGTAGCTTAAAACTTTGAGAACACATTGATCTCGATTCTTACTAGAATGCTGTTCATCTGGACACTTTTCACAGTAGGCTTCATCTGAGAAACATAAGTAATTGCTGTGTAAGTAGTGTATCCAGTAATTTTGAACATATTATAACTTATTTACCAAAAGAAGACAGTGAAGTATAAGTACAACAATAAATATTGGTCAGATCTGGTTTATACTTGAATGGGGCATCTTCTTTGCTTTTGAGCCACCTACCTTCCTGTCTGGAAATTGTTCCTTCAAGTCGTAGCAGCAAACTGGTGCTCCCTCTCTCATCACCTTGCTGTATCCTGGGAGACAACTTAGAGTACACCTAGAAAAAGGCGCCTTCTAAACATAAAATTGGAGAAGTGTACAAATGAGATTATTACTTATGAAAAGTAAATAATTCAGCAGATTCCAATTTAGAAAATTCAGGAGTGTGGTTTTAATGTCTCTTTCAAAACACAGTGAAAAATGCTTTGTTCACAAAGTATTGTAAACATCATCCTTTTGTAAAAGATTGAATGACAGCATGATTTTGTCCATAGCACATGTTCAGAGATGGAACTCTGAACATGTGCTATGGATATCATATCTCATCATCTTCAGCATGAACGGCCCATGATTTTAAAAAGTGGGGAATGTAATACAAAGAAGGGAATGCAAAAGGTTGCTTGCTCCTATCTCAGCAATTGCTTGGACAACATTCACTGTAACTTGTTGCCTTTTTCCATCTTGTATCTCCTGAATCTCAAGACTGAAAGCATGATTCTTACATGCTACAAACAGCATTGGGTTAACCAACCACATCATTTCCATCTTGCCCTAGAACAATTCTGGCGTCCAAACACTTAGAGAGATTTTGTGAATCCAAGGAGAAACTGGACAGTCTCCTTCAACCAAACCATTTTTCAACACAGACCCCCTCATCAGAGTGGCAAGACTTCAATTTCCATGTATAGGACTAGATAAATGATAAAATAGCAACAATGACAACTGAACTACCTGGTTAAATGATGTTGGCCATTGGATGGCACTCTGATTGATGGAGACCTTGACTTCTAAAAAGGCTTCTATTTCTATATTCCCTATTTTCACTTCAACAGTAAACTTGTTGGGAAACATTGCCCAGTTTATGATATCCAAATCAGCAACCAGATTTCCATCCTCATCCAAATAAGCATTATCCCCAGAAAGATTGTAAGGCTGGAAGTTTCTTAGAAAAGGATGAAGCTAAAAAGGCACACATTACCATATGAATCCTAATTCAAAATAGTCTGCATCAACTCAGTGCCTCTGTCTGCAAATGTTGGCAGAAAGAATCGAAGTAAGGATTCTTTCTCTCTCCCCCCTTTTGCTTTATCACTCAGGCCTGATCCCTTTTAGGAAGTTGTAGTCTCAGATCACAAATATATTCTGACTCCAGATATAAGACCCTGGGAAAGCTGGACATCTCACTATGGTTGATTCCTCAATACTGATCTAAAGTGCCAAGCAACTTCGGTGATAGATTTGGCTAAAACACCAATATCCTAAATTTCTTTGCCTGAAACTTTGACTCCACTCTGTCTTTGAATCATCTTCAGCAATCTGATGCTGAGTTGTCCTATCTTCATTGGTAGGTGTGCCAATGCAATCTTTCTGTTTCTTCTCTCTTACCAACCTTTCTCTTCTTCCTCCTCTGCTTGGAGATTGTTCTTCTTCCCCTTGTCTATGTCCTCTGAAACAAGACCCTCCCCCATATCAACTCTCCATTTTGTAAGTAGGAAGAGGAGAACTTTAGCAATTGACCTGCTAATTTCCTGAAGATATTGAGAAGCTTGGCTAGTCTAGTGAAGAGAAGGACCAGGGGAGACAGGAGAACCGTCTCCCAATATTTGAGGGGCTGCCACAGGTAGGAAGGGGTCAAGCTATTTTCTAAAGTTCCTGTAGGTCAGACAAGGAATAATGGATGGAAACTGAACAAGGAGAGATTTAACCTGGAAACAAGGAGAAACTTTCTGACAGTGAGAACAATCAACCAATGGAACAGCGTGCTCTCGGAAGTTGTGGGAGCACCATCAGTTGAGACTTTCAAGAAGAGATTGGACTGCCATTTGTCAGAAATGGTGTAGGGTCTCCTGCTTGGGCAGGGGATTGGACTAGATGACCTACAAGGTCCCTTCCAACTCTGATTATCTGTATCTGTATCAGAAGAGGCATAAATTTGAATTGCCCAGATCTTCGCAGTAGACAAAGTCAAGGTTGGATGATCAAGGAGAATATGAGTGACATCTTGATAGCTATTTAATCTACAGATCTATTGAGGCAGCATTCCCTTTTCTTACAGCATCCTGAACCACCTCAAGTATTCCATTTAAAAACCTAGACACAAGAAATCTCCCTCTCTCAATCTTCTTATCCCATATAGACTACATCAAACACACAGGAGAAATTGGGAAACTGTACAGCACCCTGTATCCAGACTATTTCTGCTCCATCATGAAACTGAAGAATTGAATGTCATTGGAATTCCACAGAAGGAAAATCTTACCTGCCATGGCTGTACTACCTGAGGTACCAGATGACCCCTAATTTGGATCGTTCTCCAACTCAGATGAGAGCAATACACAGCATGAACCACTGAGGAGATAGCCTGGATTGCAGTGGAAATACTGTGGCTGTCCTCAGACAAAATGTCTGCAACCACTTTGTGAGGTGGGATTTCCCATTTCTCTTTTTCTGTGCATCTTCCCCAAATTCTCTTTGACAATCCAGGACTCAATTAGGAACACTGAAATGCTGTCTTCACAAATGTTTTGAGAATGGAAAAATATGAATTTAAATCATAAGATCTTGCCCCTCGGTCTGTCTGGGTTAAGAAGGATATCAAAAAGTGTTTATGTTGGAGATTAACAAATTTATAAAAATATCTCACACCTATGTCTGTCAAAGCTGTTGTAATCCATACTTTTTTCCCAAACATTTCGTTCATCTTTTCAATATCGTGTATTATTATTGTTAATATAAATGAGGCCTGAAAATCTAATTGACAAACAATAACATTTACTTGGCTGTTGCTAAAATACTGAAGAAGATCCTTTGTTTTCTTTTTATTTATCACAGGGAGGATTTCTGAGAACGCAACACAAATCCCTTTCTTGGTAGTCACAACCGTAAAGGTTCTTCTGAACTTTTCTCCATTCTCATTGTCTGGAGCAGCCAGGCCAATCCATGTCCATTGGAAATGGAGGAGCAGTTTAATAATCGCCAAATGAGGAGGTTCTTGCTTTGGACTCACCCGGTAGAAAAAAGGGAAATCATGTTTCTGCCCAGGAATGTGGCTGATGACCCCATAGTTGATCTAAGATGAAATAGAAAAGGTGGATGATTATCTAGCTTTTAGGAATAAGTTATGAGTTAGAAATTAGACGTAAAGTAGATAAATGAAAGAAAGGTACGAGTTATGGTAAGATGAAATAATACTGTGTATAACTATGTAATTAATTATGTAAATATATGAATATATGCCTTATATTGAATGTAGAAATAACTGTAACAACAAATAACAACAATAATAACAACAATAACAACAATAATAATATTAATAACCACCTAGAGTCACAACACAGTCACTCAGATGGTCCACTGGAACTTGTGTCACAACTACCATTTGCCTGTAGCAAAGAACTGGTGGGATCATAAGCAGGGATGGGACTCTACCAGTTCACACCTATTCGCTAGAACTGGTTGTTAACATTCTAAGCAGTTCGGAGAATCGGTTGTTTGAAGAAATTACTGGCCTAATCCTGTAAGGAAGGCAGGAAGGAAACATTCTGGTGTTGCTTACAGAAACTGCCTCTCCATTAACCCTTATTACATTCTTGGCAGGACTAGACTTCCTATCTCAGGAACGTCTCTGGAGTTATTTTCCGCTCCTTTCCTGGTACTTTGCTTGTGTGGAGTGACCATTCAAAGTTACAATGGCACTGAAAAAAGTGACTTATGACCATTTTTCATACTTACAACTGTTGCAACATCCCCACAGTCATGAAAGGCAAGGCAAGGAGTTGCATGCCTCGATGTGAGTGATATTGAGTTGGCCATGCCCAGCCAATAACATGACCACCAAGCCATGTCCGCCCAGTCACATGACCACTAAGCCACGCCCACAGAACCGGTTGTTAAAAAATTTGAATCCCACCTGTTAGGGATAACATTGTTTTACCCTAACTGTTTTGGGTAAAGATAATAAAATGATGAATCATGGTTTGTCAGATAAAGTGTATGTGACTTTAAGCTAAAGGAATGTAATTAAGGGTGCAGCTGTAAAAGTACTATATAAGCAGCAAGGCACTCTCTGGCTCTTACTGGCTGGCTTATTGAAGACTGCGTTCTTGCTGAAACGGGGAGTGAAGAAGTGTGAAGATATTTCTCAACGGAGAGAAGATAAGTTTTGGACAGATTTATTATATGTGTACTGACATTGGCTATTCAACACGGACTTTGCAATTAGAGTATCCTCGACAAGACTTGACTGAATTTGGTATTTGACTAATGGACTGTTTATAATGACTATGCTATAATTCTTAAATGGAATAAACAATATTTTTGATAGCACAAGCGTATCTGTATTTTTACTGCGTGTTAACGAGAAGGCTTATCTCACACATTTACCTGTCTTCCTATCTGACTTCGCTGCACGTTCTGTTTAGTTTGTTTTCCTTAACACCCGTTGGGGAATCCAGGCATAACACGGGTTATGGGCCCAGAGAGACTGCAAAGTCAGTTTAACTAGGATAAAAACAGGTTTATGTAAAAAGTGAGATTTTGTGTTGTTACATGTTACAGTAAACAGACAGCTGTGTTTTATCAATTATATTTTTATATCCATATAGTGAAACATGGCACAAGTCAGTCTACAAAGTTTGTCCCTTATATCCAAGCTGGATGGAACAAACTATGTTTCATGGTCTATGAAATGTAGTCTACTTCTACAAAGAGAAGGTCTGTGGAACATAATTGAAAACCCACCAAACGTAGAAGAATGGGATTCTGAAGATGAGGAAGATAGTAAAAAGATAGAAGAATTTAAACAGAAAAATGAACAAGCACTTTGCATCATAGGACTATCATTAACTGATCAGCAGCTTGTTCATATACGTGGAGAGCAAACAGCTGTTGGGTGTTGGCAAAAACTTATTGATTTATGTCCGAGATAACGTTGGTGCTCACATAAATCTAACACGGAAGCTTTTCCGCACGTATCTCCAAAAGAATGGTGATATGCTGAGTCATTTGAATACTATGAAAAGCATTTTTCAAGAACTTCATGAGAAGGAGTTAATTTTCTCTGAACTACACCAGGTCTACATAATTCTATCTTCATTAGACGAAAGTTTTGATGACTACGTAACTTCCCTTGAAATATTGCCTAAAGAAAGCCTAAATTTAACTGATATCACTGGAAGATTGATTGAAGAGGCCAGAAGAAGACTTGAAAGAGATCAGTTAAGGAGGGAGCAACTTCAAAAGGAAAATAATGAATCTCCTACTGCATACACAATTAAAAAGTGTTTTAATTGTGGGGGGAGAGGACATTTTGCAAGATTTTGTAAGAAACCAAAGCACCAGAAAGCAAGCCAGAATGCTGTAAGCCAACAAAGAATAAATAAGAATTATGAGTTAGCAATGTATAGTAATGGAGTTGTAAATAATAATTTATGGGTGATTGACAGTGGTGCATCCCACTGTATTACAAATGATAACAAAAAATTTGTAAAAATGTCCATGAGTTCACAGCATATCTCATTGGCAAACGGATGGAAACTGAAGGCAAAAGGTCAAGGTATAGCTCATTGTTCTAGTATAAATGAGAACATAAAAATTTTATATGTACCTCAACTTAAATTTAATTTGCTTTCTGTTAGAATGTTGGTTAGATTAGGATACATAGTTACCTTTAGGGGAGATAATTGTTTAATAGAAAAAGAAGGTAAGAAAATTACTGCATCTTTAAGAGGTGACTGACTTATATGTGTTAAATGATAATGGTTTAAAAGTGGCTAACACGGTTTATGATAATAAGAAACCTCATGATGAATGTATCCACTTGTTACACCGAAGGTTAGGTCATTTAAATTTTAAAATGATTAAGAGAACTGTTCAACTATCTAAAGGAATAAGTTTGAAACCTTGTAATAAGTATTTGCAATGTTCTGCTTGTAATCAAAACAAAAGCAAAGTTATACCGGCAAATAGAGTTGATGGATTTACTACCATAGAGCCTTTAGAGGTAGTATTTGCCGATATAATAGGTCCTAAAAAGCCAAGTGTAGGTGGTGCTAGATACATATTAAGCATTATGGACCACTATTCTAGGTATGGTTTCTGTTTTCTAATGAAGAGAAAAACTGAAACGTATACAAATTTCTTTAATTGGTTAAAATTTGCAGAGAGGAAAACTAAAAAGAAATTAGTAACTCTTATAACAGATAATGGTACAGGAATTTACAAATAATAAATTCCAGAATAGACTTAAAATGGCAGGTATTCAACATAAAAAGTCTGCACCATATAGGCCTCAACATAATGCCTTTATAGAGAGACGAGGCCAAACACTGCAATCAATGGGAAGGACAATGTTATCTGATTCTGGATTACCTGACAATTTGTGGGGAGAAGCTATAATGTGTGGTAATCACATATTAAACAATGTTGTTAATTCAACAACAGGTGAATTACCATTCACTCTGTGGCATGGTAGGAAACCTGATTTGAGTTATATTCACACATTTGGTGCACCAGCATGGGTGCATATCCCTACACAACTCAGGCACAAAGGACAACGTAGAGCTAAAAGATTAATTTTTGTTGGATATCAAGCAAACCATAGATCTTATAGATTCTGGGAACCAGGTACATCTAGAGTATACTGCAGTGCTAGTGCACAATTCCTAGAACATATAGGATGGAATAGATTAGAGCAGGATTCAGATAATGATATAATTATAGAACCCTATAAGAGGCAAAAAAATAATAGTTATAAGAAAAGTCCAATTAAAGAAGAAGTCCATGAAGAGCAAATAGAATCAGATCAAGAGGAAATAATTGATCAAGAAGAGATAGATAGTCAAGAACAGGAAATAAAGGAAAGTCCACCTGTAAGTCCTGTTATACCTAGACGCACAACGCCGTATAACCAGACCACCTGAAAGATATCAGGCAAGTATTGTTTGCCAAGTAAATAAAGTTCCTACTAGCATAGATGAACTTAAGATGTATCCTGCTAAGGATCAGGTGAATTGGCAAAAGGCAATGGAAAAAGAGTTAAATTCATTAAAGGAAATGAAGGTTTATGAAGAAACAAAATTACCTCCAGGAGAAAAATCCATTGGGTGCAAATGGATATTCAAAGTAAAGACTGGAAATAATGGGAAAGTAACTTATAAAGCTAGATTAGTAGCACAAGGATTTAACCAAAATACATTTGATTATGATGAGGTATTTGCACCAAATCTTAAGGCTACAACTTTAAGAGCAGCTTTAGTGTGGGCAGCTAAGAATAATTATATAGTTAACCATTTAGACGTAGAAACTGCATATCTACATGCACCATTGCAGCATACAATATATTTGAAAAAAACGGTTGGTATAAAAGATAATAAAGTAAATAGCAATGATTGTTGGAAACTCAAGAAGAGTTTATATGGATTGAAACAATCTGGCTATGAATGGAACCAATATATTGTGAAAGAATTAAACAATATAGGGTTTAAATCTGGTTTAGCAGATCCATGTATGTTTAAAAGAGAAAATAATGGAACGGTGTCATTATTGTTATTATTTACAGATGATATTGCTTTGATTACTAAGACCAATAATGAAGCTACTGAGATTATTTCATTATTAGCCAAAAGGATAAAATTAAAACATTTAGGTGAAATTAAAAAGTATCTAGGATTGACAATTAACAAAACCACAAAAGGATTTAAGATATCTCAAGAGGATAAAATTTGCCAATTAATTAAATTGTATAAAATGGAACTTTGTAAGCCTGCAAAGACTCCAATGAGTCAGGAAATTTGCAAAATTGATGCTCAAAGTCCCAAATTTGATAAGACCATATATCAATCTTTGATTGGTAGCTTATCATATATAAGCAATTGGTCAAGGCCAGATATAGCTTATAGTATTAATCAGCTGGCACGATATAATAATGATCCACTTCAATGTCATTGGCAAGCATTAAAGAGAAATTTAAGATATCTTAAAGGAACAATGCATCATGCATTGTATCTAGAGCCAAAAAGTGATTTGAATCTTAGTGCCTATGCAGATGCAAGTTTTGCAACTGACATAAACACTAAAAAATCAACATCTGGGATGGTTATATTATTTGGTAAGACACTAATAGGGTGGAGGTCAATCAGACAACAGCATATTAGCTTATCAACGACGGAAGCAGAATTTTCATGTCTGTCATTACTATGCACTGACTTAATTCTGTACAAACAGTTATTATTAGACATGGGTATAACTGTTAAAGATTCTATTATTGTGTACGAGGACAACCAGGCAGCTATGCAATTAACTACTAATATTGCTGTAAAGACTAGATCAAAGCATACTGATTTAAGATACTTAAATGTTAGAGAATCTGTAAAAAATGGTCTAATTAAACTTGAGTACTGCATGACGGAAGAAAATATTGCAGACCAGTTTACAAAAGCTCAAGGTATTGTAAAATTTATAGAGAGTTGTGACAATTATGATTTAAAGGTGTAAATGGTTATATTATTGTAATATTTATTATTATTACCCAAAAGGGGAGAATGTTAGGGATAACATTGTTTTACCCTAACTG
This sequence comes from Notechis scutatus, assembly GCF_049901735.1. Taxonomy (NCBI): domain Eukaryota; kingdom Metazoa; phylum Chordata; class Lepidosauria; order Squamata; family Elapidae; genus Notechis; species Notechis scutatus. The sequence continues at coordinate 383,134 of NC_142010.1, read as the reverse complement.
TTTTGGGTAAAGATAATAAAATGATGAATCATGGTTTGTCAGATAAAGTGTATGTGACTTTAAGCTAAAGGAATGTAATTAAGGGTGCAGCTGTAAAAGTACTATATAAGCAGCAAGGCACTCTCTGGCTCTTACTGGCTGGCTTATTGAAGACTGCGTTCTTGCTGAAACGGGGAGTGAAGAAGTGTGAAGATATTTCTCAATGGAGAGAAGATAAGTTTTGGACAGATTTATTATATGTGTACTGACATTGGCTATTCAACACGGACTTTGCAATTAGAGTATCCTCGACAAGACTTGACTGAATTTGGTATTTGACTAATGGACTGTTTATAATGACTATGCTATAATTCTTAAATGGAATAAACAATATTTTTGATAGCACAAGCGTATCTGTATTTTTACTGCGTGTTAACGAGAAGGCTTATCTCACACATTTACCTGTCTTCTTATCTGACTTCGCTGCACGTTCTGTTTAGTTTGTTTTCCTTAACACCCATTGGGGAATCCAGGCTTAACACCACCCGTGATCATAAGCCTGAAAAAGTGGTTGAAAATGAGCATGCAAAACTACTGTGGGACTTCCGAATACAGACTGGCAAAATTTTGGAACACAATACCCTGGATATCATGATTGTGGAAAAGAAAAAAGTGTGGATCTTTGCCATACTTGGTGATAGTAGAATCGATGAGAAGCAACTTGAAAAAATCACCATATATCAGGACTTGAAAATCAAACTGCAGAGACTCTGGCATAAACCAGTGCAGGTGGTTCCAGTGGTAACTGGCACACTGGATGCTATGCCTAAAGACATAGGCAAGCACTTAAAAACAATTAGCTGACAAAATTACCACTGGTCAGCTGCAGAAGCCACTTTTCTGGGATCTGCTTGCATAATCCGCTGATACATCACGCAGTCCTAAATGCTTGAGAAGTGTTCAGCTAGTGATCTGTGATACGAAACCCAGCATACTTATCTCGTTTGCTGTGTACACTGTCATTTTTTGTGTATAATAACCACATACATGTTCAGGAATATGTCAATGTGAGTGAACGCCGTTATGAACATGCTGTAATGAGTGGAAATATGTTTTTAATTGTGAAAATATGATCAGTAAAGATTTTTAAAAAATGAATAAATATGGGTGCTTAATTTAAAGTTATTTCCAATTGCAAAAGTGTGCTTTTCATGTGTCATTGAGAACACTGCAGTTAATATATGGATCGTCTTAATCCATTTCAAGCAGTAAAAGGGGGAACTCTGAAAAACAGTCTTTCTTTCAAAATCTATGCCAATACCAGAATGAAGAAAAAAAATGTTTAGGTCCATAATGGGAAAGTATTATGTAAAAAAAAAACCTACCTTGAACTGTCATTCATACCTGAGGGATTTTGTAGAGGCCCAGCATGCTTGAAACATGACTGAAGAGTTCAGAATCAGTCCCTTCAAGCACAGCCAACAGATTTTTTCCTCTTCCACAACTGTAGTTTGGGACATTCTCCTGTCCCATGGATAGCAAACCCATCATGGCATCGTATGCTATTCTTGCATTGAAAAGGATCTCATAAATATTGTAGCCCAGGGTGATGTTTGGTAAGAGCCTTGGATTCTGGTTGATCTCATGAATGGCAAAGAAGAAGGGCAGGACATGAACAAAACTCACAAACTTACTGCAAGATAAGATATATTAATAGGTCTTCATTTTGGGTAAAAAAAAAAATCTTCGCGACATAAAGGCATATCTTATTTTGAATAACCTTTTAAGGGAATCTGTGAATCATCAGTTATATTTCTACCTTTTACATGTAGTTTGGACTATTAAAAATCTGGTCTGAAGCAAATGGAAGAGTGATGGGATGGGTCAATCTAAAAACTCATCATGGAGGGGTGAGGATGTTAATAGGTTATGAGATCCTCACTCTCACTACATTGCAATGTAGGGAATATTGTCAGATGTTTGTTGCTGTAAATTGGCCCATGAGTGAAGTCATCAGTGGAGGACTATATCCAGGAGATGATAAAGATAATAAGGAAGGTGGAGGAAGAGGGATGGAAAGAGGGAAGGAAAGAGGGAGAGAGGGAGGAAGGGATAGAGAAAGATAGACAACATTGTAGGCAATGAGAAAATATGGTGGGAAGGACCTCTTTTCTTTGCCTTAAGCTAGGTGACTCTCCCTTGCATCCCCTACTGTATGTTGTGAAGAACTATGTAGAACAGTTAAACCTCTCAAAGTGCATGATATGCCATAGGTAGAATAAGTGTTTTCTTTAAAGCACATAGGGAGAGGGGAAAAGGTCACAGTGACCTTGCACTAGGAAGTGGGAATCTGTGCTGAAAAGATTACCAATTAATCAGAATTCAGTGTACACTAGTCATTACCTTGCAAATCTGTTGGTGGGAGGCGTGAAGAAATGATATGGTTGAACGACAGCACTGGATGTAGATATGATTCCACTAATCATATAATCTCCTGGATGGTAATAATTTAACATGTACTTTTCCCCTTCTAATACATTCAGTTGACATTTGACCATTGATGCCCCACAGGGAAAAAGGGGCACCAAGAAAAGATCCAGCGGCAACATATTCCATACCATGAGGGAGATTTGCGATATTCTTTGAGAGAGGAGCCACTGTCTTTGATCTCAGAGCTCTCTTAGGAGAAGCAATATTGTCTCACCAAAGAAGAGATACATCCTGGCAGCAAAATTGGAGGGAGAAGCATAAAATGTCATGCTACTATAGTTCCTGACTACATAAACCCCATCTGACATTCTTGGGGTTATTTTCAGGATTTTTATATGAAAAATTACCCAATATTTGTCATGTTCTGTTGATGGGGAATAGCTATGTATTCTCACTTTGGTTTCTGAGCAGGGGAATTCCAGGGGATCTGTGGAAATAGAATAAATCACCATCATTTTGTTAATAATAAAGGGAAAATTGATCACAGTGGATTCTCTATAAGAAACCTTTGTGACCATGGGCATAATTGCAATTTAAATGTTCCCTCAAGGGACCAGTTCTGGAAAGTCTGACTGCTTCTTACTCACCAAAATTATTCTTGAAATACTAAATGTTGCAATACGCTAAAACAAGTGAACGGTTTTTCACTAGCCACTGAAAACAGTAAATTCCTTGCTACCTATTTTTGGTATGGTGTAAGCTTCTTCCTCCATTTAGGACAGGTCCCTGGAATAACTGTGTCCAGGAAGTGATATTTTACTCTAATCAATTAGACTAAATCATCAGACTAAAACATTACCTTAAAATATCCCCTTTTTTTGAATTCTGCACAAAACAAAATAAAAATGGTCTCATTGATGTGTGTAGTCACCCATGAAGGCTTGGCCCACTGTGTTATGTCATGATAGCAAATTATTTAACTAATTTACACAAAAAAATACAAAACTTTGGCTTATTCCTATGTATGTCAACCTGCAAAATGACTTCAGGTGAAGCCATACTTACTTCTGCTTCATTTCTTGGTTGTCATTCAAGGGGGAGGGAGGAGAGCATTGTGGTGTGGGGGGGGGACTCAAGAATGTGGTGCCTCAGCCAGTTAGGCATAACATCTACCAGCTGGCATGAGAACCAAGGTCATATCAATGGACACCTGTTGAAGTTGAGCGGGAACCTATATCTGAACTGATTGGCCCATGTAACCTGAGAGGCAAAGGGGGAGTGGGAACCAGAGGTGGTATTCAGCAGGTTCTGACCAGTTCTGGAGAACTGGTAGCAGAAATTTTGAGTAGTTCAGAGAACCGGCAAATGTCACCCCTGACTGGCCCTGCCCCCATCTATTCTCCTGAGTCCCAGCTGATTGGCTGGTCTTCTTTTGTTTTCCTGCACAGGAGAACAGAGCTGGTAAGCAGGTTAGTGGGGTGGGGAGAGAATGGGGATTTTGCAGTATCCTTCCCCTGCCATGCCTACCAAGCCATGCCCACCAAGCGACACCATGCCCACCAAGCCATGCGCACAGAACCGGTAGTAAAAAAATTTGAATCCCACCACTGGGAAGTCTCATTCTTTTAACTATCCCTGAGCATTGGAATAATTTAGAGCGAGCTTCACCATTCTAAGTGTCAATATGATATACTCAATAAAGGATCTCTTGAACCCAAGCAAAGTGTCAGAGTCTTGACTTCCCTGAGTTCATTACTTGGAACGATGACAATGTAATTGTCTGGAAACAGTATGGAAATACTTTGCCCACCCCACTGCAGTATGTTTTTTTCAACTTCCTAGTCTAGCATACAGCCCTAGTCTTTTCTGCTACTATCCTGTTCAAGTAGTCTCCATGCTTGGTTTGGACACATCAGTATTTCCATCCTCTGGGGTAGCTAAAGCACCACTAATCTCTTTGGTACTCTGATAATTGTTCCACTAAGCAAGAACCTGAATTGTCACTAGACCAAGGTGAACTGCTTTGTCTGGGATGTCCCTAGAATTTCTGTGTGCAAAACCTCAACCTGATCTTTTGAAGTGTTCTGACCTAGGCTTCACAAAATCATGAAGCAGACTCCTTGTCCAACAAAACCAATTTTTATTAAGCTAATCTGAATTCCTATCATTCACATCCAGCAAAGTCCTGGCAAACAGTCTTTCAAGGGTGAATTATAACCACAGGCCAGTGGTGGGATTCAATTTTTTTTACTACTGGTTCTGTGGGCGTGGCTTGGTGGGCGTGGCAGGGAAAGGATACTGTAAAATCTCCAGTCAGAGGTGGGATTTGTCGGTTCTCCAAACTACTCAAAATTTCCACTACCAGTTCTCCAGAACTGGTCAGAACCTTCTGAATATCACCTCTGCCTCAGACCTTATCAGGCTTCAAGAGCTGCCAGGCTGATATCTTCCAAGCGCAATGCTGTACAAGGCAATACTTGATAAGGAGACCCCGAGAGTCACTAACAAATCTTCACACTAATTAAATGTACTAATAGTCTCCTGCAAAACCCCACTCCCCTTTTGCTCCTCTTTATTCCCTATGGGAGGGGCCATTGACCCTCCACCTGTACCTTTACTCCCGAGTTGACCCTTGTTCCTTAACTGTTCCCTTCCCCTGGCAACTCTGCGCATGCACACATCAGGAACAGACTCCAGCTGTTCTTCTGCCCCACTGATCTCCAACTCTGAAGGCAGCTGATAACTGTTGGACGGCCCTGCTTCTATCTCTGCCTCCAATGCAGAGCACTTGTCAGAGCCTTTCCCAGATTCCAGGACTGGCCCATGTTCTTCCCCAACCTCCTCTGAATCTGTCTGAATCTGCTGCCAGCTCTGCTGGCTGCTGGTGGGCCACAACATGAAGATTGCATAGTGGTGCACACTGTGGCCGATGTCATTGCCCTGATAGGATTGAAAAGGCAATGGCTTTTTTCCCTTTCTCCTTTCAGCTTCGATTCAACAGCATGCTTCCTAACACTTCTTGGTTATTGCCCATTGATCATTGTTGACTCCATAAATATTTCTTGATCTGTTTTATAACCATGCAACTTAGGCCTTGACCAAGATATTTTGAAATATAGCTACAACATAATCCATGCTGTGCTTTTGCAGCTCATAAATTCCTATATCTAAGCATCAGATCCATGTTCTTCTATGAAGCAATTGACCATCTTCAGGGTTGATCCAGGCAAGATATGTAACTAATGTGCTACTTAATTTATGTTTCATAAAATGTTTTAGAGGAGGTTTTTAGATGCAATGTGTATTGGTTTCATTAGTGCATATATATCATATATATTTAGACCTGTTTGAGAGAAAAATTATAAGTTACTCTTTTATAATGGAATTTATATAGTTAGACTAGAAGATCTCTTTTGCTCTTTGTGATGCTTTTCTGTTAGGTTTTTCTTTTTCTGCATAAAATCCCCACCCTATAACCTAAAATGTGTTCAGTCACAAGTACATAATACATTGTTATAGTCTTCTTGGAGAATGGGAAGATCTGCCCAGGCTAGGCAAGGAGGGACTATCCTCCCAAGGTAAAGCCCACCAGCCCAGCAGTAAAACCAAGATAAGACACTGAAACACTGAAAACAATGCCTTGCTGACTCTCAAACTTATAATTTATCTCATTTTAGAATATAGAGAATAAGGCGTGTGTGGCAGTGGTGGGATTCAATTTTTTTACTAACCGTTCTGTGGGCGTGGCTTGGTGGGTGTGGCAGGGGAAGGATACTGGTAAAATCTCCAGTCAAAGGTGGCATTTGCCGGTTCTCCGAACTACTCAAAATTTCCGCTACCGGTTCTCCGGAACTGCTCAGAACCTGCTGAATACCACTTCTGGTGTGTGGGGAGGGCCTCTTAGGCATGGCGTGTTCTGTGCAGGGGTATAAGATGTATTGTTTGAATATGGAAGTTTGCTCTTCTTGTACCCAATCCACTTTGGAAGGGACTTGAAAGCCCATTTGCAAACGCTTATTTTCTTTAATAAATCTTTGAATTGTGAACCAGACTTGATCCTGCATTATGAGTATTGAATAATTCGGTTCTTACATCTCACATGTTCATCCCATGTCATTGTTCATGGGGTTACCTTCTAAGATTTTCTTTACCCCTTCACCTTCAGCTATTGTTGATATTGCACTAAATTAGCAACATCTTTTGGTCCCCTACTAGGAAATCTGTGTAAGTGGCAGCAAAAGTGATCACATCATAAACAAGTCAATAAAAGGCCATTATTCATATTAATGCACTAAAGGCAAGCCAATACAAATTAAGGGATACACAAAATAAAACCCAAGGCATTGCAGAACCATTGGGGGGAATTTTTTTTTATCAGATCTTATTTCCAACCCTGACGACCTATAATCTTTCCCATTTAGAAAGATAGAGGTAAAGTTTAACAGGGGCCTCTGATGAGTTGGGGGTGTGGGTTGTATAATTTATGGAGATAACCATCCTGGAGTATCCAACTTTATTGAGGAAGATTGTCTCATCCACAGTAGAGAGAATAGTAAGAAATTCTAATGTCCCTAATGCAATGGTGGGATTCAATTTTTTTTTACTACCAGTTCTATGGGCATGGCTTGGTGGGTGTTCTGTTGCCAAAAAGAGACTCGCAGACCGGAGTTGAATTCAGCTCCTTTTATTAAGAACAAGAAACTTCAACTGCAGTCGAGCCGCAGCAGCCCCTTTTATAGCGGCTCGCAACCAATGGCATCTATTCAAACTTCCCGCCGCTTTAGGCAGCCAATTAGATGCTCGTGTTATTAACCAATAGCTCGTTGTGTTTATTAACCAATAGGAACATTGACTTAGAAGTCTCTATTTGAATACACTACAGTGAGCATGGCAGGGGAAGGATACTGCAAAATCTCCATTCTCTCCCCACTCCTGGGGGAAGGTTACTGCAAAATCCCCATTCCCTCCCCACCCCAGTAACCTGCTTTCCAGCTCCATTCTCTGTGCAAAACAACAAAAGAAGACCCAGCCGATCAGCTCAGACTCGGGAGGCAAAGAATAGATGGGGGCGGGGCCAGTCAGAGGTGGGATTTGCCAGTTCTCTGAACTACTCAAATTTCTGCTACCGGTTCTCCAGAACTGGTCAGAATCTGCTGAATACCATCTCTGCCCTACTGGCTAGTGAAGAAGTGTTCAATTGTTATAGCACATTGCAGACTTTAAAATCTCAGGATTAAGTTTACGGAGTAGAAGACAAACTTTCCTAAATTCCCTTCCTGACTCTTAAATTAGAGCTATGCCCTTGTGTCATGCAAAATTGTGGTTTTTTTTTCAGTTGCACACCTGTTACAACAACAATTCCCAATTCCCCTTCTAATTATCAAAATCATGGTAATTTATTCTATTTTGAACAAAGTTTGTGGGATCATTTCCATCATTATCATTAGTTGTAAAACTGATGTACGGAAATGGGATATACAACAACTGAAAATCTGACATGTAACCATCTCGGTCTTTAGTGAAAGAAGAATGTGGTAGAACTGGGAAGGAACTGTGCCAGTCTGAAACTGCAGGTTTGTCTATTTTGATTTGGGGCCCAGCTGGACCATCTTCACTGCAGTTGTGCTCTTTTGTGGGCTCTGAGATCCAACTTTGTGCCAAAGGCAGAACTATAGGAAGAATCTCCGTCAATACATGTCAAATGCTGCTGTTGCATATACAGTTTTTTCTGCTTCAACTTCTGTCCAAATTTCCCTGTGCCACGATGCTGATAAAATGCCCATTGAAGGCGATAATAGAAGAAAAGAAGGAGTTTAATTACTACAAGCCAGGATACTTCCTGATTGGCGGAATAACATCAGGAATGATTTCTCAACTCTACCCATATGTTTTCTCCAAGCCTCCAATCCACCGATTGAAAACGTAATTTCTTTCATATACAGGATTCTGGTGGTTTTACATGAAAGTATTCCATTCCCTAATTCCTTACATTGAGAAAGAAACGTTGTTTCTCCCAATTTGCTTTAGGAAAAGGCTCCAGGGGCATATGATGGTTTTGCAAAAGTTAAGCATGCAAAGTCTCTTTTAAATTCCTCCACAAAAGGAGGAAGCCTCAATACCTGGCAAAACACTCCCAAGATGACTTTTGCCTAGGTGAGGTTCTGCCTGTTCCCAAAATTATTACAGTGGAGAGTCAATTTTTTTATTTTTATTTATAAATCATAGATCTATAGTGGCATATCTCACAATCAAATGACCCAATACCTTTGAGCAAAGGGAGACATCTTGAGATTATTTATTTATTTTTTATTTATTTATTTATTTATTTGATTTGTCAATTGTTTACAAGATAATAAGTACAAGTGTATACATAGTTGTGGAATATATGAAATGGGTACATATAAGAAAAATAAAAGAATAAGAGAAACAATAGGACAGGGACGGTAGGCACGTTGGTGCGCTTATGCACGCCCCCTACAGACCTCTTAGGAAAGGGGTGAGGTCAATAGTAGACAGTCTAAGGTTAAAGTTTTTGGGGTTTGGGAGAGGATTGGGATATCAATATTTGTCTGGGTTGCGTTTATCTGTGGATTGGGTTTTGGATTGGATTGTGGTTGTTGGGTGGAGATGTGGTTTGTGGCTATTTGATGTTCAGGTTTTTGTGTTGTGTCTTTTTTTCAAGGTTAGTTATTCTTTCTTTTACGGCGTCCAGGGATGCTAATATGGTGTTGAGGGATGTTTTAATGGTTTCATGGTTGAGGATGTTTCAATGGTTTCAATGTTTGGGGATGTTTTGATGGTTTCGGCGGTATCATCTCTTTTAGACAGATCTAGTTTGGATAAGCATAATTTGCAGAAATATGGAAACTCATTGGATGATTCTAGGTATCGAATCATTTGCTCAGGTAATCCCAAGCAGTCATGGTGGGTGTATTTTTACACAGAGAACATTTGATGGAGTATTTATTATCTATTAGATTTTTGCAGCATTTAAGGCATGTGCAGGAGTCTTGAGGTTCATTGGTGCAGGAGTCTTGTTGTTCATTGGTGGGGATTGTCTTCTCATTGAGTTGTGGTTTGAGGTAGGATTTTCTTTTTGGCATGGTAATATTGGTAAAATAGTACGTTGATTGAATTAATTAAATAAACAATTTAGGGTAATCTATATAGTCAATATTTCATCAAACAATATCAAACAATCTATTGTAGTAATCTCTCAAATCAGATAGTATTTCTAAGCAACAATCAGCCTGGTCAATTAATTACTCTAATCACTAGTCAATTATTTACATTAATCATTACTCACACTGTTCATTTAAATCCACTAAATCAAAGATTTTGCTATTCGATTAAATTGCATGGATTTTGGTCTTTTAAACTAGTCTGTAATCATACTATTTGTACTAAACACTCTAATCACACTAATCAGTTAAAAAAACAATAAATCAATTAAACCATTAATAAAATATTTTATAGAAATTGATAATCTAATCGTTGGTATATGTGATGAGGTAGAAAAGTTGTAAGTTTTGAGGTGATGAGGTAGTATTAGGAGTCTTCTTTGTCTGAGGGGCTCGTCCTACTCAGAACGGGATTTCTGGGCCCTGGCAGGATCTTCTTATTCCAGATCGGCTGGCTGCCTTTGTCCGAGTCCTTACGCTGCTACTTGTGGATCTCGAGGACCTAATCTGTGAATTTTGTTACTTTGTTACTTCTATTCCTGTATCTATGTATTTTGTTACTTTTGTAACTTATATTCCTGTTGATACTGGTGCTTTTCTCTCCTACGGGCTCACAGCGGCGTGACTATGCAGCTGCCTTGGTCGCCATCTTGGTCTCAGCTTCTAAACTTTCGCAGCCATCTCCTCTCCTCTATGTTGTAGTCTGTCCTATCTTTCCAATCTTTCATTCCATCCTATGCCTTTTACCTGTTTTCTAAGCTTTTGTGACTTCCATCTCACTTTTCTGCATGGTTTTTGTTAAAGGAATACCTTTTGAAAACCAAATTCAAGGAGGATAGAGACCTTATGAAATAAGCTAATGATTTAGCTACAAAGGATCACATTAAAGATTCATCAGTGTAGTGTAATACCTCCAAAGGCATCAATATCCTGTAGCAAAATAATATCTGAGATTAAAGGTGGTGTCAGCTTTGGAAGCCATATTAGCATAAGGAGCTTCCACACTGCCACATTCCTGTGCCTGGGAAATTGGGAGGGAGGATTTTGTAGAGTGTTTGTAGTTAGCCATAATAGCATTCTTCTTTGCAGTCAAGCTCATGTCATTCCTGCACCAAGATGAGGAGTGGTTAAGAGATAGTTCAAGTTGGGACGGAAGGTGATTGGACAGTGTGATGTATTGATGGGTGCAGGGGATGGGATGGTGATGTTGAATTACTGTGGGAAAACCTGGAACTCTCAGATTCAGGTTTTCCCAGATGTGCCAGTATGACTACTTTAATAAAATGGAACTTTGAGAAATTGCCTGCCTCGGAGTTTTGTTGTTGGGTTTCTCTGGAAAGCTGACAGGTGACTTGTTGAGAAATGGATCACCTCCACTTGCTCAAGAGCTAATTCACTACTTGAATCCAGAATTAGTTACCTCCTGGGTGGTATAATAGGAAGAAATAATACAGTATAATACAATGATGACATATAGTTATACTTGGTAACATCTCCTTTTAGCATTCTGGAGGACTGTGAAGATGTGGTTCTTTTCCCAAACACTGGATAAAGATGAAGGATTTTGCTGTGAGGGTATCTGGTCTGGCTTTGAGGAGAAGGGTATTTTCTTTTAACTATTAGGGATTGTTGTGAGACTCCTAGAGTCATTGATGGCCCTGTAAGCCCTGTAAATAAGTAAACAAATAAAATAAACAAATGTTTCGATTTGTAAAAGTTTATTTAAACAGATTGAAGCAATTTTCCACTTTCTTTTATTAGTTTTCCCAAGCGAGTTAGTGAATGTATATGGATTATTTTCCTAATCCCCCCAAAATCACAATTTGGAGAAAATTATAGTTAGGATCAGCTCTGGTGATTTTGGTAGGATCCCTCTGATCCCGATACACCAAGTTTAATATAACTCTTCATTTTGGAACACCAAATACCTCTGATCCTGGTATACACAAGTTTACTAGAATCTTTGTTTGTTTGGTGTTTGGAAGAAGCTCCTATTGGAATCAATCAGAGTATTCTTCTAATAAAAATATCCAAAGATGTCTATCACATGCAAAAGGCAAGAAGGAAAAAAACAATTCAGGGGTTTCCTACTTTTTAACTGTGCAATGAGTTTCTGATTATTTTTCCTGCATTGCACTATATACATACAAATCTGCAGTAAATTTGGCATGTTTTTAAGAATTGATAAATGAAGTCCAAATTAAAGATGATGAATTCTGAATATCTGTTATGTTGCAGGGAGTTAACCAGTTTCTACCACATCCTGCCCTTTCTTTTGACTGTTCGTGAGATCAACCAGAATCCAAAGCTCTTACCCAACTTCACCCTGGGTTACAACATCTATGAGAGCTTTTTTAATGCAAGAATACTGTACGAGGCCATGCTGGACTTGCTGTCTACAGGGCAGGAGAATGTCCCAAACTACAGGTGTGGAAGACAAAGGAATCTGCTGGCAGTTCTTGAAGTGATGGATTCTGAACGGTTTGATCATCTTTCTACTGCCTTGAGCATCTATAAAATTCCACAGGTACAAATGTAATACCGTGTTTCTCATATAATAAGGCTGGGTCTTATTTTTTTTTTGAGCCCCGAAAAAATGGCTAGGCCATCTTTTTGGGGGGTGACTTAATTCCCCCCCTTGCATCTTCGGGCAGGTGGGCGGCGATGGCTTGGATGTTGACCTCGGCGTTGGTGGGGCACTTTGTATCAGGGTCAACGCAGGCAGCACCATATCTGGGTGTGCAACAAAAGTACTTCCTAACAGCAAGCCCCCCCACCATTTCCCCCCCCCCATTTCGCATGTTTTAATATAGGCCTTAATTTGAGGGGAGGGGCTTAATTTCATTTCATGCCTATAAAACATGCTGGGACTTCCTATTGGGGGAGGCCGTATTGTTGGAGAAACAGGGTAGCATTAGCACTTAGAATTATATACTGCTTCACGGTGCTTTTATAGCCCTCTCTAAGCGGTTTAGAAAGTCAGCCTATTGCTCCTAACAATCTGAGTCTTCATTTTACTAAACTCAGAAGGATGGAAGGCTGAGTCAACCTTGAGCCTGGTGAGATTCGAACTGTCAAATTGCAGACAGTCGGCAGTTAGCAGAAGTGCAGTACTGCATTCTAACTACTGTGCCACCACGGCTCCTTAATTCTAGATTAGCTCACAAAAGAGCACTCACAAAACACACAAATAACTTTAAAGGCAGAGAGTAGATATTAAAAGATCTGAAAGTTATAAAGTACTTTTTTTTATTCCATTTCACAACTTGACTTGGAAACCAAGCCTTGGCTTTGGGAGTTCTCCTCTTCTACCACTGAAGACCCTTTCTTCAAATAGCAAGTAGATGAATTTAGGTCTCTTAGTAGTCCATTTATTAAAGTTGGGGAAAGGATGAAAAAATGTTAAGACACACAAATGCTTGAAGAAAAGAACAGCTAGAAAGTGGCCTGTTGCAAGAATGAGTGTTTGTTAAAAAGCCCTTAATAGGTGTACAAAAGAGTGTGCTTCTGTCCACTTTGGTAAATGAAAGTGTGAGTGGAGTTTGTCACAAGTATATTAAAATGAGCTGGAGGCCGTGGCTATTGGGAATTTTGTAAAATGGGGATGTCAAACCAGAAGAAATAGAGTCAAGAATATATGAGTGCTGAATAACTGAGTTTGAAATTTAAAAGTTAGTGACCAAAACAAAACAGATGATTTTGGTCATAAAATTATAGAGGGGTTCATAGAGATGTTCTAGTCCAATCTCCTGCCCTGGGGCTGAATCTTCAAACTAGTCCAGGCAAATGGCTGTCCAATTTCTCCTTGAAAATATCCAGTGAAAGAGCTCAAGAAAGTAGGCTAGTGCAGCACTGAATCACTCTCATAGTCAGAAAATTCCTTATTTTTTCAAACAAAAGTATTGGTCTGAGGATCAAATTGAAAAAGAAAGATATGAAGGAAAAGTGAATGGAGCAAGGAAAACCATGAAACAGCTTACAACACATCCTGTCAGCAGCTTTAACATGCTTCCTTTTATCCACATAACAACCCAAAGGATGTCACCATAAACTTATTTTCTCCTATCATGAACTAGAGCTTATCACAATGTCAGTGTTCTTTAGGATGAGGTTATTAAATATGCATCTTCAAATCAGATGTCTGAGTCTATTATTATTAACCAATTAAATGGTATATTAATATTATTTTGTGAAATGAGGGGACCCTGGTGCTCTCTGAGCTGAGTTGTTTTCTTGCAGACATTTCATTATTCAGTGCCCTGATGATGTTACATAGTTGGGGTAATGAAATGTCTGCAAAGAAAACAACCAAGCTCAGAGACCACCAAGTCTCCCTCATTTCAACTCTAAGTAAAAAATATGCTCCTTTATTGGTAAATTTTTAAAATCATTTATATAAAAATAATAAAATAATATTCAAATATTGTAATAAATTTGATGGGGTGGGATATACAAAACAATATTTCAATTCAACATATAAAGCAATCAAATAAGAAGCAATAGTCTAGAAATAAACACATTTGTCTATTCATTGGAAGAAAAGAAGTTCCTTGAGTAGCATCATATGGACTGGAATCGGAATTTAGGCAAATTTTGATTAAAAACTGAAATTCTGGATTTAGCCATCACTAACAATCTGAGTGGGATCTCTCTCTCTCTCTCTCTCTCTCTCTCTCTCTCTCTCTCTCTCTCTCTCTCTGTCTCTGTCTTTGTCTCTCTCTGTGTGTGTCTCTCTGGTAAATCAGGTGAGTTTTCTCTTCCAAGGTACTAACATCAGAGATGGTATTCAGCGGGTTCTGACCAGTACTGGAGAAACGGTAGTGGAAAATTTGAGTAGTTCAGAGAACCGGCAAATCCCACCTCTGACTGGAGATTTTACAGCATCCTTCCCCTGCCACAGCCACAGAACCAGTAGTTAAAAAAAAATGAATCCTACCACTGATGAATAAGTTCTTATCTACTTGGATCACTTGCTGACCATCTACTACAGTGGTGGTATTCTACCAGTTCGGCCTGGTTCAGGCAAACTGATAGTAAAATAATTGCTACCAGATCAGCCGAACCAGTATTTCGGATGATCAGCTGTTCCATGCGATTTAGATTAGCTAGAAAGCAGGAAAACATTGGATTTCTTGCTTTCTAGCTAATCTAAATTGTGCAGCACAGCTGATTCCCCTCTCACTGTTGTACTTACCTCACCAGGAGGCTTCCCTGAGGCTCAGTAGGCAAGAAACAGAGCATGGGGGGTTTTGTGAAAGGGAAAAAGAACACCACATAGCCATGCCCACCCAGTCACATGCCCACCTGGCCAGAGGTGGTATTCAGCAGGTTCTGACCAATTCTGGAGAACTGGTAGCGGAAATTTTGAGTTGTTCAGAGAACCGGCAAATACCACCTCTGACTGAAGATTTTGCAGTATTCTTCCCCTTCACGTCCACCAAGCCACGCCCACAGAACCAGTAGTAAAAAAAAATTGCATCTCACCACTGATCTATTATGTGGATGGCCCATAGAGTGTTAGGGCAAATGTGAGCCTTAGTTGTTGGCTGCAAAATTGTCCCACTGCATCCACTCCATCAGCCAGAATTAGTTGTATGGGTAGGGTTTCACCAGAAAGATGTCCTTGCATGAGGTTCATCCATGAGGATCACTGATAAATTAGGAGAGGGCTCCCTAGCATCAAAGAGAGTGAACAGGACAAGAGAATTGACAGGTTTCATGTAGGCATTGTTTTCTGTAAATGTCTCTCAGCAGTGAAGAAAGGCTCTTACATTTAACCATCTGATTTGCATCATTAAAAGTGACACAAACTACCACTATCTTCTCTTTCATTTTAGATCGACTATGGTGCTATCAGCCACATTCCTGAGAGAAATAATCATTTTCCTTTTTTC
The DNA here is from genome assembly GCF_049901735.1 of Notechis scutatus. Taxonomy (NCBI): domain Eukaryota; kingdom Metazoa; phylum Chordata; class Lepidosauria; order Squamata; family Elapidae; genus Notechis; species Notechis scutatus. The sequence continues at coordinate 367,650 of NC_142010.1, read as the reverse complement.
TACCAGGTGACCCCAAAACAAGAACCTCCTTGCTCAGCCATTGTCCAGCTGCTCCTGCATTTCCAATGGACATGGATCGGCCTCCTTTCCCAGGAAAACGAAAGAGGAGAAAACTTTAAAAGAAACTTGGCAACTCTAGCTATAAAAAATGGGGTTTGCATTGTGCTCTCAGAAACCATCCCTGCAGCAAATGTGGATATAAGTTTCGGGAAAATGTTTATGAAAAGAAAAAGGCAAAAGCTTTTTTTCCTTATCAACAGTCAAATAAAAATTATAGTTTGGCAACTGGATTTTCAAGCCACAGCAATACTGTCAGGATTAATACAAACTTCTGGAAAGAAGAATGCCTCCGTCGGAGGAAAAGTGTGGATTGCAACAACTTTGAAAGATATAAGTATAACAATGTTTTACTATGGGGTGGATCTCCAACAAAAACATGCTTTGTTTTCCTTCCTCACCCAGACAAAGGCAAGGAAACAATATCACAACATTAATTCATATTCTTCTGCTGTCTTTCAATTTGGAAAGGAAGCGTTCCAGTGTTCCTACACAAAGGCTGTGAAGTCTAAGAAAGTTTGGGAAAGATGCAAAGAAAAAGAGAACTGGGAATTCCCACTCCATGATGTGGTTGCAAGGATGCGATCTGAGGATGCCTCTGCTATTTCCAAAGCAATCCAAGCTGTGGCCTTGGTTCTCAATGCTGTCTCTTTCTCACAACGGAGTAAAAGGAGGATGCATGTTGGAGGCCATCAGTTGTCCCAGATTATACAGCCATGGCAAGTAAGACTTTTTCATCGAGGTTCCACTGGTGCTCCCCTTTCAATTCCCCAGTATTAAATTGGAAATAGAGAGGGGTGTGAGATTGCAAATACCAGTTGTCCACTTTGTAGTATTTGAGAGTGTTGAAAAAGAGATGATGGGGATAAATCTTCCAAATTTAAGCTACCTGTGCTGATTTGGGATAGCAATAACAATAGCACTTAAATTTATATACTGATAGACCATGTGTACAAGCAAATCCTACATGAAAGATAATCTGAACATTATCTGTGGAATGAGTGGATATCAGGGAAAGTGGGCCAGAAGAGCAGTTGTGTCTGGCTTTGGGAGTGGTGCAGAAGTGGTATTCAGCAGATTCTGACCAGTTCTGTGAACCGGTAGCAGAAATTTTGAGTAGTTCAGAGAAACAGCAAATAACACCTCTGACTGGAGATTTTACAGTATCCTTCCCCTGCCACACCTACCAAGCCACGCCTACAGAATCGGTAGTAAAAAAAATGAATCCCACCACTGGAGTGGTGTGTGAGGGGATTGTCCCACTAAACAAGTAGAAAGAAAAACTTAATTTGATACAGAAGTCATTTTCTGACAGGTTGTTAAAGTTTAGATTCTCCTTCATTGCCGCTTTTCCTTCCTGCAGCACACACAACTGCCTATGCATGTTTCCTTCCCCAAGATATGATTGAAAAGGGAAGGGAGATGGGTGCACTGACAGATTCACTGAAGAAGATAAAGCCAAACAGATGCCACAAATCAGTGGTGGGATTTGACTTGGTTTACCACCAGTTCGGTGGCGTGGCTTGGTGGGTGTGCTTTGTGTTTACACCTTGCATGTGTGTGTGGCAAATGCTTGTTTCGCATGTGCACAGAGGCTTTCCTACTGACCTCCTCCTGCACTCCTGCACTCTCCCTGTGTCTTCAACAGCTGACACATGGCAATCTGCTGTGCCACGTGATACAGCTGAGGTTGAAAAGCAGGAAACAAAGGTCAGTATGGAGCCTGGTGGGCTCAGCAGCTGATCGTTGGAGTGAACCAGTTCGCTCCCAAATGATCTTCAGAGTACCGGTTCTGCAGAACTGGGCTGAACTGGTACAATCCCATTCCTGCACAAAATCAAAATGGAGTCAATGATCCATACAATAAAATTCAGGGCATCAGTGGTTTTGCTGACACAAGGAGGGATAACAAGAATCCCTATAGCACTAATCTCTATGTTCCCAGATTCTGGGGTCTGTTCTTAACCAAGTACATTCTGTACTTTATCTCTTTGGGTTTGCTTTGTCCTTCCACTCCCTCAAAGCTTCTGCAATTTGTACAATGGCCCAAAGGTAATCTCTTGTGTCCTTCTCTATTTCTTGCTAGGCTTGCTGTGTTCAGAGCTGTGTCATCTGAAAGCCAGGGGGGGAGAACTGAAATGGGATGCAACATGTAAGACATTTACAGTAGATTGGATCTCCAGAAAGGAACCATTTCCGAGAATAGGAAATAGAGTATGAGTTACACGCACATACAAACACACATTAGCAGGATCATTCTAAAAAAATAAATAAAGCATAAGAAGTCAAGAAAGTCTCGTAGGGTATCACAGAAAAACCTGGATCTGATTACATTCTATTAACTCTTGAAATTTTATCATTAGATACAGATACAAATAATCAGAATTGAAAGGGACCTTGTAGACCATCTAGTCCAACCCTCCTGCCCAAGCAGGAGACCCTACACCATTTCTGACAAATGGCAGTCCAATCTCTTCTTGAAAGTCTCAAGTGATGGCGCTCCCACAACTTCCGAGGGCAAGCTGTTCCATTGGTTGATTGTTCTCACTGTCAGAAAGTTTCTCCTTATTTCCAGGCTGAATCTCTCCTTGTTCAGTTTCCAACTGTTATTCCTTGTGTGGCCTTTGGGTGCTTTAGAAAATAGCTTGACCCCTTCCTTTCTGTGGCAGTCCCTCAAATATTGGAAGACTGCTATCATGTCTCCCCTGGTCCTTCTCTTCACTAGACTAGCCATTAGCAATTTTGTTTTTTTATTGTTGCTGTTAATATTATGATGCTAAGCAGGGGTGGGATTCTACCAGTTCACACCTTTTCGCTAGAACTGGTTGTTAACATTCTAAGCAGTTTGGAGAACCAGTTGTTAGAAGAAATTACTGGCCTAATACTGTAAGGAAGGCAGCAAGGAAACATTCTGGTGTTGCTTACAGAAACTGCCTCTCCGTTAACCCTTATTACATTCATGGCAGGACTAGACTTCCTGTCTCAGGAACGTCTCTGGAGTATTTTTCCTCTCCTTTGCTGGTACTTTGCTTGTGTGGAGTGACCATTCAAAGTTACAATGGCACTGAAAAAAGTGACATGACTATTTTTCACACTTACGACTGTTGCAGCATCCTCACAGTCATGAGAAGTCAGGCGAAGAGATGTATGCCTCGATGTGAGTGATATTGAGTTGGCCACACCCAGCCAATAACATGAGCACCAAGCCATGTCCACCCAGTCACATGACCACCAAGCCATGCCCACCACTTAAGCCACACCCACGGTTGTAAAAAAATTTGAATCCCACCCCTGATGCTAAGCTATAGCTTTGTAGGACAATATAATGATCCCTTCAAGAAAGTAGAAGATACAGCATATCTGAAAAAGATCTGGTATTCCATAGAAAAGTAGGGACAGAAGCTTAAAATCTGGAATCATTCTCTTGCAGACCAAAGTGCTGAGCCAAAGAAGTTGAATTATTCAGAGCACTCCCAGTCCAGAATTATAATAATAGAATCATTGAATAAGAACTCAATGTTTAATCTGCATGTGTGATTATCTTTGTCATTGCAGCTTCATCAGTTCATGAGAAACTTCCAGCTTCACAATATTTCCAGGGACAGAGTTCATTTGGATGGAAATGGAGTTCCTGCTGCTGACTTTCATATTATCCACTGGACAGTTTATCCTAACAAGTCTACTGCTGGGGTGGAAATTGGGAGTGTAGAAGGAGAAGTCTCCTCAGAAGTCAAGGTCTCCATCAATCAGAGTGCTATACAATGGCCAACATCATTTAACAAGGTACAATAGCTGATGCTGCTTGGTTTTGAGTCTTCTATTTATGAACTCTAAGTATGAAGACTTTTCTGCTCAGGAATAATTCTCATGGAGGACAGTTGAGATAATCTCCAAATAAGGGAACCCAAAGTCCCATCAATTCATTAGCCATCATGTCCCCTTAGATGTGTTTCAGTAGTTATCACAACCTACTATTCCACAAATTGTGTTGGGGTCTTTACTGTTTTCATTAGTGAACTGAAATATGGTGCTATAATTAATAGGCTATCATACAACCTTACTTTCAATAAGAGAAAATCCAGATGTTAGAGAGAACAGCCCACTGAATTGCACAAGAGAGAAATGTCAGGCTGAGAAAGTGATAGGGTAAAGGGGGGCAGTTAAAAAAAGACCATTCATAATACAATGTTCAGCTGCAGGAGAGAAACATAGGGATTTTTGCAGAGATACAAAAGTCAGCATGTGGAGATTTCCTGCTCAAGCAAAGAGGGAGAGAATGACAGATGATATAGCATTCCTGTATATGCCCTGAGGTGAAACACATTTTGCAATGGAACCACTTTCCTTTGAATGGAGAATAAGACAAAGGGAATGTTTCTGGGTAGGAAACAGAGACTGAACCAGAACGAGAATCATCATTTTTATTTGCTGCTGGAACATAAAGTCCTTTTCCATAAAGGTTTGGGTTAAATGGTGTCTCCAATACCTAGAAAAGAAAGGCAGTGGCGATCCCCATCATTAACTGCTATGCCACTACTCCTTGACTGAGTTGGCTCACTGTGCTACTTGGTTACCAGAAACCAGTTCCTTGAAATAAAATCCACTCCACCTCAATTCATAAGTTGCCCTAAATGATCTTTATGTTTAGATGGTGCCTTCTTCTAGATGTTCAGAAAGTTGTTACCCAGGATATGCCAAGCTCATGAGAGAGGGAGCACCAATTTGCTGCTATGACTGTTCTCTGTGTATGGAAGGAACATTTTCTGTGCAAGAAGGTAGGTAACCCAGGGAAGAAAAGTGAAATCAAGGATGGAATCAATATTCACTCTTGTTTTTCTGGGCAACATTTATTAAAGTTGTTTACTTTCCTGCCAGCTGTAGATCTAATTAGGAGCATAGTAATTTCATAGTTCCACAAAGCAATAAAAATTAAATTTCTTGACAGAATCCAAACTTTTCAAGGATTGGATACCATCACCCAAGCTTGTGTGATGATGTGGCTATTAAAATACATAATGAAAGGGAGATAAAATTTCTCAAGTTGTTACCTTGTTACCTGGTTTCAGGAAAGAAGACACATTTTGCAAGACTTGATAATCTCATTGGTCTCTCAGTCTTTAAAACAAACTATGGTTATTTCTAATTAATGCTGGGACCTACAAATTCCCCAGGGAAGAAATACTGAAATATTTCCAGCCACAGGCCAGACTTGGTGATCTAAGAGCCACACTCCATAATGAAAATGGAGGGAAAACATAAACTTTATTCCACTTAAATTAGACATGAAAATTTTGAGTTAGTACAATTTGAGTTCACACAGTCAACAACTTTATTCCACTTCCTGGAACCAGAGGTGGTATTCAACAGGTTTTGACCAGTTCTGGAGAACCGGTAGTAGAAATTTTGAGTAGTTTGGAGAACCAGCAAATACCACCTCTGATTGGAGATTTTACAGTATCCTTTCCCTGCGATGTCCACCAAGCCACGCCCACAAAACTGGTTTTAAAAAAAAAATTGAATCTCACCACTGCCTAGAACAATCAAGAGAGTGAACTTAATGTAAGAGCCCTTGTCATTATCAAATATGCAAAGTTGATTTTTTTTCAGATGCAGCCCATTGTGAAAAGTGTCCAGATGACCAGTATTCCAATAAGAAGCGGGATCAGTGTGTCCCCAAAAGCATAAGCTTCTTATCCTATGAAGAATCATTGGGACTCATCCTGACTTTCTTTGCCATTGCTTTGTCCCTAACCACTGCCTTCATTCTGGGAATCTTCATTAAACACCAAGAAACTCCCATAGTCAAAGCCAACAACCGTGAACTCACCTATGTTCTCCTGGTTTCTCTCCTGTTTTCTTTCTTGACCTGCCTTCTATTCATTGGTCGTCCCATGAAAATGACCTGTGTCCTTCGACAAACCATTTTCAGTATTGTTTTCTCAGTTGCCGTATCTTCTTTGCTGGCCAAGACTGTAATGGTGGTGGTGGCCTTCCTGGCTACAAAGCCAGGAAGCAGGATGAGGAAATGGTTGGGGAAAAGTCTGGCCAACTCCATTGTCTTGTCCTGTTCTGGAGTTCAGGTGGGCATCTGCCTTACATGGCTGGGAATCTCATCCCCATTCCCAGAGTCTGACTTTCATTCCCAACCAAGACACATCCTGCTGCAATGCAATGAAGGCTCAGTCTCCATGTTCTATTCTGTCCTTGGCTACATGGGTTTTTTGGCTGCTATCTGTTTCTTGGTGGCTTTCTTGGCCCGAAAGCTTCCAGGGACATTCAACGAAGCCAAGTGCATCACCTTCAGCATGCTGGTTTTCTGCAGTGTTTGGATCTCCTTTGTCCCCACCTACCTGAGCACCAAAGGGAAATACATGGTGGCTGTGCAGATCTTCTCCATGCTGGCCTCTAGCTTGGGCCTACTGGTCTGCATCTTTGTCCCCAAATGTTACATCATTATTCTAAGATCTGAATTGAACACCAAGGAGCATCTAATGCAAAAAAAGAATGAGGGCTCCCGATTTTAGAAAATATTTTTTGTACGGCTCAGTTGTATTGCTTACTTGCATTATAACATAATATGCCTTGGTGGTAATCTTCTTTTTAGATTTTCTAAACAATCTTTGTCTGTCAATGTGGGTTCTGAATTATAATGGATAACTACCAGTAGTCCTCCATTAGCAATCACAGATACAATGACTATTCAAATTTGGGATTGTGTTGAACAAGTGGTAGTCATGATGTGTTGTCAAAATCAGTGATCCCCAATTATTCCAGCTTGGCAGTCCAGCCTGGCATGGGGAGGGGCATGTGAGTGGCAGGTGCATGTGCATGCACACAGCTCTGTTTTTGCAAGTGGCACTCATGTGAACCCTCCACTCATGCAAATGGTGCTTGCATTCATGCGTGAAGCCGCACTCACACAAGCAGAGGGTCCTTGAGTGGAGGGTGCTTGTGTTTGCTCATGAAGCTCCACTTGTATAAGTGCAGGCACCCTTTGCTCGTGGGAGTGGAACTTCATGTGTGAGTGCAAGCATCCTCTGCAGACACAAGTGAAGCTTCGTGTGTTCATGCTTGCCCATCTCTCCCGTGGACCAATAATAGGAATTCCAGTAAGCCCACAGTGACATGATTACAATCTGGTTGCTAGGCAAGTAGTTCTCCCTTGCAATGGTTGCAACATCCTACAATGCCATGATAACCATTAACAAGCTTCCCTGCTAGCTTTCCATAAGCAAAGTCAATAGGGCGGATGGTAGGGACGTTTCCAAGTTAAACTCATCGCATTTTCCCCCAAGCAACTTCACTATGGAATACAAGATCTTGTACTCCATAGTGTGCATTGGGACACAGCATCCCATTACTTGCCCAGTTGCACTTGTGCCTCAAAGCAGCACTCCTTCCCCAGCTCACATGCACTTGTATTGTGCCACAGCAACCTGTCCTCAGCCTGCATGCGCTCATGCGTCACTTTACCAATTTTTCCCCAGCTGGCACAGTACTCCCATCCCACATTAGGCCATAGCACTCCCCCACTTACAAGCCATCCAGGACTTATGAATTTCTGCCAGCTTTGTGAAGGAAGTTGCAAGTTGCTGTTATTCCTAAAAGGTCCTTAAAGGGGGCATGCATAAGTGCACCAGCGTGCCTACCATCCCTGTCTTATTGTCCCCATTTATTTGTATTTATTCCCTGTGTTCATATTTATGTTCATACCTATACTTGTTTTCTTGTACATGTTTGACAATAAATAAATAAATAAATGTGAGTTCTTTCCTTAATGACCCACAATTTTCACTTAACAACAGCAATAAGTACTGCTAAGATAGCCATCTCTAAGTAATGTGATCACAGAACATCATACTTGATGATCACATCCCTTTGAGACAGAAAATCCAATTGCTATTGTTCAGCGAGAACTACCTATAGTGAGACTGAGGAAGTCATCTTTAGAATTCATCTTCTTTGAAACAATTGCATTAAAAGCACATCGTGAACTTATATATAACTTATATATGTCTGAAACCAGTGCAGATAAACTGTCCCTGGGAAATTTTCATAAGCTAGTTTTTAGATGAGTTGAACATTTGTTGTTAATGATGATGACTATGGACATTCTCAGTCATCCAGGTCATGGTTTTCCTAAAGATGTTTTTTCAAGAGGCAACTGGACTTTCTGGTTTTTCTCTGAAGATATTTCACTTCTCATCCAAGAAGCTTCTTCAGCTCTGACCTGAATCTGATCTCATAGCCAAAAACATCTGTTCTTCTCTGTTACTCTCACAGTAAATGAGAGAAATCCAACATCCAAATTAAGCCAAACTGTACATACATACATACATACATACATACATACATACATCATATATCTGGGAACTGAAAGTGTGTGACCCTTGTAAAAGAATGGCAGGATTTTCCTGATGGGTTGTGAGGCAATCTTCTGATGGACATGATGTGTATGGGACACCACCAAGTTAGAATAGAATAGAATAGAATAGAATAGAATAGAATAGAATAGAATAGAATAGAATAGAACAGAACAGAACAGAACAGAATAGCAGAGTTTGAAGGGACCTTGGAGGTCTTTAGCCCAACCCTCTGCTTAGGCAGGAAACCATATACCACTTCATTCCTGTTGAGTACTGGGCTCTGGACACTTTGATTTGGTAAACAATTGGAGGGAGGAAATGTTTCTCACCTTTGTAGATAACCTAGAAATGGCTAGGGTAGGCTCGACACTACAATGACAGAAATCAAAATTCGGACAATTTAGAATCCTGATTTAGCATAATTAAGAGCCAACAGACAAGCAGAACAAAAGAGGCAAAAGCAGGGCTAGGCATTGGGAAATAGGCATGGGGAGGAGGCATGGGGATGTGTGTTTGATGTGTGTTAATTGGCGGATGTCAGGCTAGCTGGGAGGGGCTGGGGAGACAGCATAAGAAGCGCTTAGAGGCAGTTGCTCTTAGCACTAACTTTATTCCGGATATCTGTTTTTGCCTATCAGGACTGGAAGTGCTGAAATAAACTTCAGAATTTCACCAACAAGCTTATGAGTAATATAGTTTGTCTGCAAGACTTATCCAGTATCCAGCTGGGGCTGAAAGAAAGTTAGTGTTTCATTTTTCTGCAAGCTTTGGGAAGATTTTCTGATGGATGGATGGTGGAGGCTTGTCTGCAAGACTTATCCAATGCCCAGCTGAGGCTGAAAAAAAAAATACACTGAAATTGCATTTGGGAGGTCTTTGCTTTTCCAATGCTTTCTGAATGAAAGAGAGATAGTGTAGAAGGCAGAAGTAATGGCATTCAGAGATTATTACCAAGACAAAGTTAGATAAAAGTAGTACTGAGATATATGACAGGGGTGGGATGCTACTGGTTCGGCCCGGTTCTATACAACCGGTAGCTCTGAAGAGCAGCAAACACCAAAACCGGTTCGGTGTCTGCTGCTCTGTTTCGCCCAGCCTCCTGCCCAGGCTCTTGGCTGTCTTTTACTTCCTGCTTTTTCAAGCTCAGCTGCTTTGTGTGGCACAGCTGAGGTTGAAAAAGCAGGAAAGAAGAGGATTTTCAGATGCCGCGCACCCTCTCACAGCATTTGCCAGCTGTCCAGGCAGCACAGCTGAGGATTTTAGGAAATGGTCTACACATGTGTGCAAAATTTACTCTCACCATGGGTGGGGTTCTACCTGAAGGACAACAGGAAAATCACGCCATTGGCTGGCCCCACCCTGCCCCGCCCACCAACTCACTTCTTACCTGACATGCATGCCATCAAACTTGCCTGCTAACTTGCTATTTTTCCTCTTTTTTCCCCGACCATCAGCCGTTTTGATGTGCTGGGAGATTTAGATTAGCTAGAAAGCAGGAAATCATTGGATTTTTTACTTTATAGCTAATCTAAAAGCAGAGCTGAGCCTGAAGCTTCTATTATTCAGTGAAGATTCAGGTAGCAGATGGCAGAAACACAGATCTCTAAGTGAATCTGTGATTCTGTGAACAACTCTGCCTGATTTTGGATAAAAGTTGCTCTTTATTTGATAAAAAATTCAATATTTACATAAATATTTATAATATTTACATACAAGCCATGCCCAGCCAGTCACATGACCACCAAGCCATGCCCAGTCAGCAAACCATGCCCAGCCAGTCACACGAGCATCAAGCCACACTCAAAAATTAGGCCACGCCCACAGAACAGGTTGTTAAGAAATTTGAATCCCATCCGTGTTCTATGACACAGCTTTCCTAATCTGTAGTACACTGAAGTTCTGACTGACAAAAAGACAAAGAAAAGAAACATGCAGAAAAACAAATTTATATATTTATAGGTAAAGCTTTAGGTAGATATAGGTAAAAATTTCCCCTGTCAGTCATGACCAACCCAAGGGGTGGTGCTCACCTTTGATTCACAAATAAAGAGCCAGCTCTATCTGAAGATGCTCCCATGGTCAAGTGGCTGGCATGACTACACACCGTAGATGCATGGAACATTGTTTATTTCCCACTAAACTGGCACCTATTTATCTACTTGCATTTACATGCTTTTGAATTGCTAAGTTGGCAGAACACACAGACACACATAGACATGCACACACTATATGTATATGGAAATGGATATGGATATGGATAAAAAACAGGAACCAATTTTAATACTCATAAGCATACCTTTATTGTCACATCAGGTGTCTACATGATTTTTCTCCAAATCATTCAGAGTTGTACATATTTTTCTTTTGATTGAAGACTGTCAAAAATAACAATTTGTCTTATTAATTTATTCAGAGAAAAAGATTAAAGTTGCTCCAATGTTCGTGTTGATATTTTATCTATTCTTAATATATGGAATGTTAGCTGTCTCTCTGTTTTTCTCTTTCTCAATCTATCCCATCTATCTAACTAATTTATCTATCTATGAGTTTTTTTACATTATCCATCTGGAAGAGATCAATCAAATATATATTTCAAATTAACTGGTTTTTTTTTAAAGTCAGAACATCACCCCAAAAATAAAACATAACACCAACATCTGTAGCAACAAAAACGCACAGCTACAAATTTTCACAGTTTAAGTCACAAATTGACTTCTGTGGACCTTACATCAGATTTAAGTGGTCAGTAGAGGAGGCCATGCATAAGTGCACTAACATCCCTGTCATTGTATTTTTTTATTCTCTTATTCTTGTTCTCATTTTTGTTTGTCAAATTTCAATAAATAAATAAATAAATCTTCAGTTTGGACTTTCATGAAAGCCCGTCATATTTACTGTAGCTTTATATCTATATAGTGCAATGCCAAAAAGATAATCAGATACTCATTATTCAATTAAACTATTCCATTTATTTGGACTTCGCAGGTAATAAGACATTTTTGAAATTTCTATGAAAAATTCACACCACTAAGAGCTTCTTGCCAAAAGAATTATCAGAGAGAGATAGCAAGCTTATTATGTCAGGATCAAGGGAATCCTATCAAAATCACCAAAACTGATTCTGCCTATAAATTTCTCCAAATTATGACTTGGGAGGGAAAAATGAGGAAAATTATTCTTATAGTTCAGTAGCCAGGTAAGGAAAACAGTTACAATAGTAATAGTAACTTTTTAGTCAAGAAGAAAGTGTGAAGGTTTCTTATCATTTTAACTGCTTCAAACTGCTTAGAATAAACTTTTGCAAAAGCAAAGCATTTATTTTATTGACTAACCTAATTAGCAAAGCTAATATATCGCTCATATCAATTCACAACAATCCATAAAATGTAATTAAAACCATACCCTTACCCCCATTTCTACCTGTTATACTACCCTGGACATGACTAACAGCTGGATTCAAATGCTGGATTAGACCTTTTTTTAGACCTAGAGATTTGCTGCAGAATATTCATGGCTTTAGAGTTATTCTCCTATATTCTACAGTTAACTACAGTTAATGTGATTCCTCTGTGACTAAACATTAACTTATCACATAAAGTCTCTCCCCTCCTTGAATTTGGTTTTTAAAAGGTATCCTTTTTATTTAAACCGAAAGGAACAGGGAAGCCACAAAGGTGTTAAAGGGTGGAAAGAAAGAGTGGAGAGGGTGGTAGGAATTATAGAGTAAATGTAAGGAAGGGGACGAAACAGTGAGGATAAAATACAAGAGATCTCACTCTGTTCTAAAGTATTTATTCAATCACTTTATTACTATTTAACTATTGTTAATAAATAAATAAAATGTATGAATAAATAAGTTACTGACTCCACAGTCCCAAGGTAATCATTTTGAAAGCAGGCAGAACCCGTCTAGGCAAGATTCATCATGGGACAGTGTTGGCAGTGCCCGGTGTTGCTCAGTGTTGATTCTGACACTTATGAAAGAACAAAAAACTCAGGTTTTACAAAATCATTGTTCCCCAGGAGCCTTTCCTCTAAACCAAGGGTCTTAAAACTTGGCAAGTTTAAGATTTGTGGACTTCAGCTCCCAGAATTCCTGAGCTAACATGACTGGAGGAGGAATTCTGGGAGTTGAAGTCCACAAGTCTTAAAGCTGTCAAGTTTGAAGCCCCTGCTCTAAAGCAAATTGAGATGAGCAATAATAACTTGCCTTTCTCAAGGTGAGGAATAGGAGATATGAAATCATTCCTAGAAAAGACATTGGAGCAGGTAAAATCAATCACCAGAATCCTAGACGTGCTGACAGTTACCTTTTTAGTTGGTGGGTTGGAGGCTTTGAGAAGGAAAATTGGTACAATAGAGCTGGGATTCCATACATTATTCCAGTAATCCAATAGTCTCCTGGTTTGTAGTAATGGAACCATTCCTTTTCTTCTATTATCACCTTAAATGGACATTTCATCAGCATACTGGCACAGAGAATTTGAGACAGAAGCTGAAGCAGAAAAAGCTGTACATGCAGCAGCAGCAACATTTGACATATACTGCAAGGGATCCTTCCTACAGTTCTTTCTTCAGCACAGAGTTAAATCCCAGAGATCACAGAAGACCACAATTACAGTGAGGAAGGTCCAGTTTGCCCCCAGATTTGGAAGTTTTATCTTCCAAATTTTTGACTGCTGAGGTATTTGCCCAGCTTTACTCCAACCTCTGCCTTCATCACTGAAAGAGGCTGTTACAAATCAGATTATCAGGTGCTGTCTATCCCATTGGTTGTCACATTGATTGGCAACTAATTCTGGTGATGGAAATCCCAAAGGAGAATAAATAATCATGATTTTTAACATGTGAAGGGGAATTGGGAATGAACATTGCCACAAAAGTGGGCAGTTGGAGAAAAAAGTTTCGTTTGACTCAGGAAAATAATCCTAATTTGAGAATCAAGAAAGGAACAATTCAGGGAAGTTTGATTGTTTTTTAGTCTGCAAACTTATTCTTGAGATTCTAAAGCTTAAAATGTGGAAAAAACTTCAATGTTCTTGAACTAGGTGATGGGCCATTATCAGTGGTGGGATTCAATTTTTTTTACTACTAGTTTTGTGGGCGTGGCTTGGTCAGCATGGCAGGGGAAGGATACTGTAAAATCTCCAGTCAGAGGTGGGATTTGCCAGTTTTCCGAATTACTCAAAATTTCCGCTACCGGTTCTCCAGAACTGGTCAGAATCTGCTGAATACCACCTCTGGCCATTGTAGTTCGTTCTCATTCTGTCTGATGTGGATGAGGCCATCTTTCTCAATGAAGGTTATATACTCCAGAATGGTTAATTCCAGATCATGATATATCAAGCTATTGGAGGCCCCTGTTAAATGTCTTGTATCTTTCAAAATGTGGATGACTATCAGTCTTCATGGTTACAAAGAAGATCTAGTCAGAATTCCCTGGTGCATTAATCAGAAAAATAGCTTGTTACTGACTTCTTCATGATGTGGTGATATTTTCTGTTTCTTACATAGGGAACCAAGAGATGGTGCTATATCAGTACAATACCAACAATAGCTGAAGGTGAATGGCTAAACAGCATGAGCTGAGCCCATGGCCAATGCTATATGATGCGCAGATATGAGTCCTACTGCTAAGTGTGCATCTTGAGACCTCTCTCCATTGTACCCTTTAAAATCATTTAATGGAGTATAAATTAATTAGTTACATATATTGCCTGGACAGTCAATTGCTTCAAAGATGAACATTAATCTGAAGCTCAGATTCCAAAGGTGTAGACCAGTGGTGGGATTCAAACATTTTTACTACTGGTTCTGTGGGCGTGGCTTTGTGGGTGTGGCATGGGAAGGATACTGCAAAATCCCCATTCCCTTCAGAGTCCCCAACCCATTAACCTGCTTTTTAGCTCCACAAAAGAAGACCCAGCCAGCTAGCTGGGACTCAGGAGGCAGGAATAGATGGGGGCGGGGCCAGACAGAAGTGGTATTCCAAACTACTCAAAATTTCTGCTACTGGTTCTCTGAACAACTCAAAATTCCCACTATCGGTTCTCCAGAACTGGTCAGAACCTGCTGAATACCACCTCTGGTGTAGACTCAAGGGTGGGATTCTACCAGTTCAGATTGGTATGGGTGAACTGCTAGTTCTGATGATCATTTGGCCCCACCCCCACACTCCTGCCCTCTTCCTGTGCTTTATTTGCTCTTTTTTTAGCACAACTGATTTGCGTGACAGAGTGATTTGCCACACATCAGCTGTGGGCCAGATATGGGCCAGCTGTGGGTCATGACAGAATGCACTGCTGAGCTCTGTACTATGAGGCTTCCACCTCATAGGTTTGAAGACAAGTGTCACCAGAAACTGATAGAAAACCCCAAGTGGCATGACAAAATTCATACCTACAGTTATTACTACAATGGACTTTCAGTCTCCCATTGTGTTAGACTCTATACTTTGGAAGGCCACCATCATCATTACAGTCTTGGTCAGCAAGGAAGACACGGCAACTGAAAAAATAACACTGAAAATGGTTTGTTGAAGGAGACAGGTCATTTCCATGGGGTGACCAATAAACAGGAGGAAGGTCAAGAAAGAAAGCAGGAGTGAAACCAGGAGGATGTAGGTGAGTTTCTGATTGTTGGCTTTGTCTACAGGAGTTTCTACTTAGTGAAGATTCCCAGAATAAAGGCAATAGTTATGGTAATGGATAAAGCAATGACAAAGAGAGTCAGGATAATATCCAGAATTTCTTTATAAGATAAGAAAATTATAATTTTGGATACACATGTCAGCATTTCAACGAAATTCTCCATCCCAAATTCAGCACTCTGAGACAAAGTAAGAATTTATTAGAGAAGTCATGAGCACAGTTAATAGGACAGATGGTAGGGATGTTTCCAAGTTAATCTCACTGCATTTTACTTCAAGCAGCTTCACTATGGAATATAAGATACACAGATCTTGCACATACATACATACATACATACATACATACATACATACATACATACATACATACATCATATACCTTGCAACCAAAAGTGTGTGACTCTTGCAAAGGAATGGCAGGATTTTCCTGATGTGTTGTGAGGCAATCTTTTGATGGACATGGTCCATATGGAACATCACCAAGTTTAGAATAGAATAGAATAGAATAGAATAGAATAGAATAGAATAGAATAGAATAGAATAGAATAGAATAGAATAGAATAGAATAGCAGAGTTTGAAGGGACCTTGGAGGTCTTGTAGCCTAACCCTCTGCTTAGGCAGGAAACCATATACCACTTCATTCTTGTTGAGTTAATTCCTGTTGAGTGCTGGGCTCTGGACACTTTGATTTGGTAAATGATTGGAGGGAGGAAATGTTTATTACCTTTGCATATAACCTAGAAGTGGCTAGGGTAGGTTCGACACTACAATGACAGAAATCAAAATTCAGACAATCTAGAATCCTGATTTAGTATAATGAGTGAAACTGGTCAGTATGTGAATAAAAATACATTGCAATTGTATTTGGGAAGCCTTTGCTTTTCCAGTGCTTTCTGAATGAAAGAGAGATAGTGTAGAAAGCAGAAGTAATGGCATTCATAGACCATTACCAACACAAGGTTAGATAAAAGTAGTACTGACTTATATGACATAGCTTTCCTAATCTGTAATACGCTGAAGGTCTGACTGACAAAAAGACAAAGAAAAGACACATGCAGAAAAACAAATTTATATATTTATAGGTAAAGCTTTAGGTAGATATAGGTAAAAATTTCCCGTCAATAATGATCAACCCAATGGGCGGTGTTAATCTTTGATTCACAAATGAAGACTCAGCTCTATCAGCTTCTGTGGTCAAGTGGCTGGCATGACTATACACCATAGATGCATGGAACATTGTTTCTTTCCCACTAAACTGGCACCTATTTATCTACTTGCATTTACATGCTTTTGAATTGCTAAGTGAACAGGACACACAGACACACATAGATATGCACACACTATATGTATATAGAAATGGATATGGATATGGACATGGAGAAAAAACAGGAACCAATTTTAATACTCATAAGCAAACCTTAACTGTCATATCAGATGTCTACATGATTTTTTGCCCAAACCATTCAGAGCTGTACACATTTTTCTTTTGATTGAAGACTGTCAAAAATAACAATTAGTCTCATTAATTTATTCAGAGAAAAAGGTTAAATTGCTCCAATGTTCATGTAGATATTTTATCTATTCTTAACATATGGAATATTAGCTGTCTCCCTGTTTTTCTCTTTCTCAACCTATCCCCTCTATATAACTCATTTATCTATCTATGAGTGATCTTACATTATCCAGCCAGAAGAGACCAATCAAATATATTTCTGAAATTAATTGGGGTTTTTTTAAAAAAACTTTTTAAAAGTTTTTTTTTAAAAAAACTTTTCCTAGACCGATACAGCTCATCAGTCTGGAACCTGCATTATGTATCTAATATTAATACAGTGGAGAAAGTCCAGCAATTTTTCACAAGAAGAGTTCTCTACTCCTCTACTCATTGCAGAATACCTTATGCCACCAGACTTGAAATTCTAGACCTAGAGAACCTAGAACTATGACGCTTTCAGTCTGATCTAAGTATAGTACATAAAATTATACACTGCAATGTCCTAGCTATCAATGAATACTTCAGCTTCAACCATAACAATACAGGAGCACACAATAGATACAAACTCAGTACTTATACTGCTTACCTTATAACTGCTTGAATAAATAAATAAATAAAAAACATCATCCCCCAAAATAAAACATAACACTAACCTATATAGCAACAAAAACACACATTATTAGCCATAATCTTTAATTTAGTCTAAAACCATATTAGAACATCTCTGGTAACAGATTATCTGGCTTGGTGTCAGAAATTTTATTAATGTCATTGATGATAGTTATGACTTAACAGGAATTCAGATTGTGACAATTGAAAGATATGATTAATTCAAATAGTTTGAATTGTTTTAGCAACTTTACTACTCAATTATTATAATTCAAAATTCAAATGGAATGAAGAAAGATAAGCAACAACCTATAAAACATTACTTCAAGTTATGTGATTTTATATTGCATGTATATTGAACAAAAAATAAACACCAACACAAGGAGCCTTAATGAGATTTCATCATCAGATGTTCCTTGGTGTTCATGTCAGGTCTCAGTGTAATAATGTAGCATTTGGGGAACAAAAATACAACCCAATAAACCCAGGCTGGAGGCCAAGATGGAGAAGATCTGCACTGCTGCTTTTTTTTTCCCTTTGGTGCTCAGGTAGGTGGGGACAAAGGAGACCCATACACTGCAAAAAACCAACATGCTGAAGGTGATCAGTTTGGCTTCATTGAAGGTTCCTGGCAGATTTCGAGCCAGAAATGCCACCAAGAAACAGATGGCAGCCAGAAAACCCATGTAGCCAAGGGCAGTGTAGAACATGGTCACTGAACCTTCGTTGCACTGCAGCAGGATGTGTTCTGGCTGGGAATGAAAGTCAGAATCTGGGAAGGAGGGAAAGATTCCCAGCCATGTCATACAGATGCCTACTTGAATACCAGAGCAGGATAAAACAATCAAGTGGGCCAGACCCTTCCCCAGCCATTTCCTCATCCTGCTTCCTGGCTTTGTAGCCTTGAAAGCTACCACCACCATTACAGTCTTGGCCAGCAAAGAAGATACAGCAACTGAGAAAACAATACTGAAAATGGTTTGTTGAAGGAGACAGGTCATTTTCATGGGGCGACTGTTAGGAATAACATAGGTTACCTAACTTAGTTTGGGTAAAATAATATATATAAACTGTGATAGTGAGTTTAAGTGTGTGTCACTTTAACTGCAAAGCATGTATTTTGGGTGCGGCTGTGAAACCGCCATAAGAGGGAGCAAGGGAACCTTGCTAGCTTACTGTTTGTTTGTTTTTTGAAATCAATTTTATTGATTTTCTACAAACAAACAAGACAAACAAAACATTAAAACATCAACTCTCTTATGTACATACAGTGTGTCGGTTGGTTCATCAGTTTTGTGCATTCATTTAATAGTCTCAATTGCAGTTATATTACATAACAACTCATATTGTCAATCCAAACTTATATATCCTAATATCACTATTAATAAATCATTTGACTATACTTTTAATCATTCATATTTTATGAGAGAACAAAACATTAAACAGTTTATTCTATAAGAAATCATATAATCATACCAAAACTATCCTAAAAACACTTTATAGATATAATGTCAAATAACATAGGCAAAAGAAAAAAATAAAAGTATTCCTTGCTATCTAACTTTCTAAATATTCTATTATCATATTTTGTCATCTAGCCACTGATAAAAAGATCCCAAATTTCATAAAATTGTTTATCTTCTTGCTCTCTAATTTCAAATGTCAATCTACTCATCTCAGCACATTCCAATATTTTCTTAATAATTTCTTCCTGTGATGGTATTTTCTCATTCTTCCAGTTTTTAGCAAATACAATCCTAGCCGCTGTTAACACATTTACAATCAGGTATTTCAAATCTTTACTATATGTATCTGGTAAGATTCCCAATAAAAAGAACTCCGGTTTCAAATCTACATGTTTTTTTTGTCATTTTTTCCAACCACATGCAAATTTTGGTCCAATATTTTTTAGCGTCCTCACAAGTCCACCACATATGGTAATATGAGCCAGGTATCTGATGACATTTCCAGCATTTTTCAGATTTGTTCTTGAACATTCTTGCTATTCTTGTCGGGGGAAAGTACCACCTGTAAAACATCTTATACAAATTTTCCTTATATGCTGTTGACATTGTCATTTTATAATTTTGAGACCACAATTTTTGCCATTTCTCTAAATCAATCCCATATCCAAAATTCTTCCCCCAAACAATCATAGTTTCTTTAACTTGTTCTTCTTCTAATTTAATTCCCAATAAATAACCATATAATTTTTTAATCACCTTCTCATCAGTACCCATCAAAATCTTATCTAGATCAGTCTGTTTATCATAGAATCCCTCTGTTTTAGAATCTTCATCATACCTTGAATGTATTTGCGCATATGAAAACCAATTCATCTTTATACCTTGTTCCTCTAAACTTTGTATAGATTTAAGTTCACCCTTTTCACCCAATAGTTCCCCATATCTAACTGTTTGTTCCTTCTTATAAATTATAGGATAGGAAAATGCTTCAATAGTCGATAACCAAACTGGAATTTTCAAATAACATTGTCTTTTTATCTTCTCCCAGTTTAACCACAAAGACTCCCGTATATAATGTCTTCTAAAATAACCCTGTGTTTTAGTTCCCTTATACCATAAAAAAGCATGCCAACCCAACAGCAAGTCATGACCTTCTAATGTCAACAATCTAGTCTTTCTTAATGTTATCCATTCCTTAACCCACATCAAACTTGCAGCTTGATAGTACAATTCCCAATTGGGCAGACCAAAACCTCCTCTAATTCTAGCATCTTGCAAAAGCTTTAGCTTTATTCTCGCTTTCTTACCTTGCCATATATACTTCAACATAATTTTATTTAAATCATCAAAATAGTCTTTTCCGAGCCTAATTGGTATTGTTTGAAAGAGAAATAGGATTCTAGGTAAAATATTCATCTTAATTGTTGTAAATTCTCCCTATTAATGACAATTGCAAGTTTTCCCATTTCTTCAAGTCTATAGCTATCTGTTGTTTAAGTTTAATATAATTATTCTCTTTTAATGTGCTACATCTTGCTGTCAAATGTATCCCCAGATACTTAACCTTATTCGTAACTTGGATTTTCAGCAGGTCTGCCAGTTCTTCTCTTTGTCTCAGTAGCATGTTCTTTGTCAAAATCTTTGTTTTGTCTTTATTTATTTTCAAACCAGCCACCTCACCATATATCTCTATCTTTTCCAATAACTTTGGAGCTGTTTCTAACGGATCTTCCAAAATAAAAACTAAGTCATCAGCAAAAGCTTGCAGTTTAAATTCTTCCTTTTTAATTTTCATTCCTTTTATGCTTTTATCATCTCTAATATTTCTATTCAACACTTCCAAAGTCAATACAAATAGCAAAGGAGATAGGGGACATCCTTGTCTTGTGCCTTTTCTTATATTAATAAAATCTGTAAGTTCTCCCTCCATCATTACCTTTGCTGTCTGTTTATTGTATATGGCTTCTATTGCTTGGACAAATTTTCTGGAAAAACCCATCTGTTCCAATAGTAATAACATAAATCTCCAGTTCACATTGTCAAATGCCTTTTGAGCATCTAGAAATATCAAAGCCATTTGCCTTTCAGAATGTGCCTCATAATATTCCAAAGTATCCAAGATTACTCTCATATTATCTCTAATTTGTCTCTTTGGCAGAAATCCATTTTGATCTGGGTGAATAAAATTATTTAAGTATTTTTTAAGTCTTTCTGCTAAAATTGAAGCAAAAATTTTATAGTCTGCATTTAATAGAGAAATAGGTCTATAGTTCTTAATTTGCAGTGGATCAGCCTCTTCTTTTGGAATAAGTGTAATATAAGCCTCTGACCATGTTTTAGGTATCATCTTCTTTGACATAGCTTCATTCATAACTTCAAGCAATGGAATGCTCAATGATTCTTGAAATGTTTTATAGAATTCTGCCAGAAGCCCATCTGGACCTGGTGCTTTCCCATTATTTTGTTTCTTAAGTGCTTCAGTTAATTCCATCATTGTTATGTTGCTTTCTAGCATTTCTTCAATCTCTTTAGGCATCTCTTTAGGCATTTTTCTTTTGATTGAAGACTGTCAAAAATAACAATTTGTCTCATTAATTTATTCAGAGAAAAAGATTAAAGTTGCTCCAATGTTCGTGTTGATATTTTATCTATTCTTAATATATGGAATGTTAGCTGTCTCTCTGTTTTTCTCTTTCTCAATCTATCCCATCTATCTAACTAATTTATCTATCTATGAGTTTTTTTACATTATCCATCTGGAAGAGATCAATCAAATATATATTTCAAATTAACTGGTTTTTTTTTAAGTCAGAACATCACCCCAAAAATAAAACATAACGCCAACATCTGTAGCAACAAAAACGCACAGCTACAAATTTTCACAGTTTAAGTCACAAATTGACTTCTGTGGACCTTACATCAGATTTAAGTGGTCAGTAGAGGAGGCCATGCATAAGTGCACTAACATCCCTGTCATTGTATTTTTTTATTCTCTTATTCTTGTTCTCATTTTTGTTTGTCAAATTTCAATAAATAAATAAATAAATCTTCAGTTTGGACTTTCATGAAAGCCCGTCATATTTACTGTAGCTTTATATCTATATAGTGCAATGCCAAAAAGATAATCAGATACTCATTATTCAATTAAACTATTCCATTTATTTGGACTTCGCAGGTAATAAGACATTTTTGAAATTTCTATGAAAAATTCACACCACTAAGAGCTTCTTGCCAAAAGAATTATCAGAGAGAGATAGCAAGCTTATTATGTCAGGATCAAGGGAATCCTATCAAAATCACCAAAACTGATTCTGCCTATAAATTTCTCCAAATTATGACTTGGGAGGGAAAAATGAGGAAAATTATTCTTATAGTTCAGTAGCCAGGTAAGGAAAACAGTTACAATAGTAACAGTAACTTTTTAGTCAAGAAGAAAGTGTGAAGGTTTCTTATCATTTTAACTGCTTCAAACTGCTTAGAATAAACTTTTGCAAAAGCAAAGCATTTATTTTATTGACTAACCTAATTAGCAAAGCTAATATATCGCTCATATCAATTCACAACAATCCATAAAATGTAATTAAAACCATACCCTTACCCCCCATTTCTACCTGTTATACTACCCTGGACATGACTAACAGCTGGATTCAAATGCTGGATTAGACCTTTTTTTAGACCTAGAGATTTGCTGCAGAATATTCATGGCTTTAGAGTTATTCTCCTATATTCTACAGTTAACTATAGTTAATGTGATTCCTCTGTGACTAAACATTAACTTATCACATAAAGTCTCTCCCCTCCTTGAATTTGGTTTTTAAAAGGTATCCTTTTTATTTAAACCGAAAGGAACAGGGAAGCCACAAAGGTGTTAAAGGGTGGAAAGAAAGAGTGGAGAGGGTGGTAGGAATTATAGAGTAAATGTAAGGAAGGGACGAAACAGTGAGGATAAAATACAAGAGATCTCACTCTGTTCTAAAGTATTTATTCAATCACTTTATTACTATTTAACTATTGTTAATAAATAAATAAAATGTATGAATAAATAAGTTACTGACTCCACAGTCCCAAGGTAATCATTTTGAAAGCAGGCAGAACCCGTCTAGGCAAGATTCATCATGGGACAGTGTTGGCAGTGCCGGTGTTGCTCAGTGTTGATTCTGACACTTATGAAAGAACAAAAAACTCAGGTTTTACAAAATCATTGTTCCCCAGGAGCCTTTCCTCTAAACCAAGGGTCTTAAAACTTGGCAAGTTTAAGATTTGTGGACTTCAGCTCCCAGAATTCCTGAGCTAACATGACTGGAGGAGGAATTCTGGGAGTTGAAGTCCACAAGTCTTAAAGCTGTCAAGTTTGAAGCCCTGCTCTAAAGCAAATTGAGATGAGCAATAATAACTTGCCTTTCTCAAGGTGAGGAATAGGAGATATGAAATCATTCCTAGAAAAGACATTGGAGCAGGTAAAATCAATCACCAGAATCCTAGACGTGCTGACAGTTACCTTTTTAGTTGGTGGGTTGGAGGCTTTGAGAAGGAAAATTGGTACAATAGAGCTGGGATTCCATACATTATTCCAGTAATCCAATAGTCTCCTGGTTTGTAGTAATGGAACCATTCCTTTTCTTCTATTATCACCTTAAATGGACATTTCATCAGCATACTGGCACAGGGAATTTGAGACAGAAGCTGAAGCAGAAAAAGCTGTACATGCAGCAGCAGCAACATTTGACATATACTGCAAGGGATCCTTCCTACAGTTCTTTCTTCAGCACAGAGTTAAATCCCAGAGATCACAGAAGACCACAATTACAGTGAGGAAGGTCCAGTTTGCCCCCAGATTTGGAAGTTTTATCTTCCAAATTTTTGACTGCTGAGGTATTTGCCCAGCTTTACTCCAACCTCTGCCTTCATCACTGAAAGAGGCTGTTACAAATCAGATTATCAGGTGCTGTCTATCCCATTGGTTGTCACATTGATTGGCAACTAATTCTGGTGATGGAAATCCCAAAGGAGAATAAATAATCATGATTTTTAACATGTGAAGGGAATGGGAATGAACATTGCCACAAAAGTGGGCAGTTGGAGAAAAAAGTTTCGTTTGACTCAGGAAAATAATCCTAATTTGAGAATCAAGAAAGGAACAATTCAGGGAAGTTTGATTGTTTTTAGTCTGCAAACTTATTCTTGAGATTCTAAAGCTTAAAATGTGGAAAAAACTTCAATGTTCTTGAACTAGGTGATGGGCCATTATCAGTGGTGGGATTCAATTTTTTTACTACTAGTTTTGTGGGCGTGGCTTGGTCAGCATGGCAGGGGAAGGATACTGTAAAATCTCCAGTCAGAGGTGGGATTTGCCAGTTTTCCGAATTACTCAAAATTTCCGCTACCGGTTCTCCAGAACTGGTCAGAATCTGCTGAATACCACCTCTGGCCATTGTAGTTCGTTCTCATTCTGTCTGATGTGGATGAGGCCATCTTTCTCAATGAAGGTTATATACTCCAGAATGGTTAATTCCAGATCATGATATATCAAGCTATTGGAGGCCCCTGTTAAATGTCTTGTATCTTTCAAAATGTGGATGACTATCAGTCTTCATGGTTACAAAGAAGATCTAGTCAGAATTCCCTGGTGCATTAATCAGAAAAATAGCTTGTTACTGACTTCTTCATGATGTGGTGATATTTTCTGTTTCTTACATAGGGAACCAAGAGATGGTGCTATATCAGTACAATACCAACAATAGCTGAAGGTGAATGGCTAAACAGCATGAGCTGAGCCCATGGCCAATGCTATATGATGCGCAGATATGAGTCCTACTGCTAAGTGTGCATCTTGAGACCTCTCTCCATTGTACCCTTTAAAATCATTTAATGGAGTATAAATTAATTAGTTACATATATTGCCTGGACAGTCAATTGCTTCAAAGATGAACATTAATCTGAAGCTCAGATTCCAAAGGTGTAGACCAGTGGTGGGATTCAAACATTTTTACTACTGGTTCTGTGGGCGTGGCTTTGTGGGTGTGGCATGGGAAGGATACTGCAAAATCCCCATTCCCTTCAGAGTCCCCAACCCATTAACCTGCTTTTTAGCTCCACAAAAGAAGACCCAGCCAGCTAGCTGGGACTCAGGAGGCAGGAATAGATGGGGGCGGGGCCAGACAGAAGTGGTATTCCAAACTACTCAAAATTTCTGCTACTGGTTCTCTGAACAACTCAAAATTCCCACTATCGGTTCTCCAGAACTGGTCAGAACCTGCTGAATACCACCTCTGGTGTAGACTCAAGGGTGGGATTCTACCAGTTCAGATTGGTATGGGTGAACTGCTAGTTCTGATGATCATTTGGCCCCACCCCCACACTCCTGCCCTCTTCCTGTGCTTTATTTGCTCTTTTTTTTAGCACAACTGATTTGCGTGACAGAGTGATTTGCCACACATCAGCTGTGGGCCAGATATGGGCCAGCTGTGGGTCATGACAGAATGCACTGCTGAGCTCTGTACTATGAGGCTTCCACCTCATAGGTTTGAAGACAAGTGTCACCAGAAACTGATAGAAAACCCCAAGTGGCATGACAAAATTCATACCTACAGTTATTACTACAATGGACTTTCAGTCTCCCATTGTGTTAGACTCTATACTTTGGAAGGCCACCATCATCATTACAGTCTTGGTCAGCAAGGAAGACACGGCAACTGAAAAATAACACTGAAAATGGTTTGTTGAAGGAGACAGGTCATTTCCATGGGGTGACCAATAAACAGGAGGAAGGTCAAGAAAGAAAGCAGGAGTGAAACCAGGAGGATGTAGGTGATTTTCTGATTGTTGGCTTTGTCTACAGGAGTTTCTACTTAGTGAAGATTCCCAGAATAAAGGCAATAGTTATGGTAATGGATAAAGCAATGACAAAGAGAGTCAGGATAATATCCAGAATTTCTTTATAAGATAAGAAAATTATAATTTTGGATACACATGTCAGCATTTCAACGAAATTCTCCATCCCAAATTCAGCACTCTGAGACAAAGTAAGAATTTATTAGAGAAGTCATGAGCACAGTTAATAGGACAGATGGTAGGGATGTTTCCAAGTTAATCTCACTGCATTTTACTTCAAGCAGCTTCACTATGGAATATAAGATACACAGATCTTGCACATACATACATACATACATACATACATACATACATACATACATACATACATCATATACCTTGCAACCAAAAGTGTGTGACTCTTGCAAAGGAATGGCAGGATTTTCCTGATGTGTTGTGAGGCAATCTTTTGATGGACATGGTCCATATGGAACATCACCAAGTTTAGAATAGAATAGAATAGAATAGAATAGAATAGAATAGAATAGAATAGAATAGAATAGAATAGCAGAGTTTGAAGGGACCTTGGAGGTCTTGTAGCCTAACCCTCTGCTTAGGCAGGAAACCATATACCACTTCATTCTTGTTGAGTTAATTCCTGTTGAGTGCTGGGCTCTGGACACTTTGATTTGGTAAATGATTGGAGGGAGGAAATGTTTATTACCTTTGCATATAACCTAGAAGTGGCTAGGGTAGGTTCGACACTACAATGACAGAAATCAAAATTCAGACAATCTAGAATCCTGATTTAGTATAATGAGTGAAACTGGTCAGTATGTGAATAAAAATACATTGCCATTGTATTTGGGAAGCCTTTGCTTTTCCAGTGCTTTCTGAATGAAAGAGAGATAGTGTAGAAAGCAGAAGTAATGGCATTCGTAGACCATTACCAACACAAGGTTAGATAAAAGTAGTACTGACTTATATGACATAGCTTTCCTAATCTGTAATACGCTGAAGGTCTGACTGACAAAAAGACAAAGAAAAGACACATGCAGAAAAACAAATTTATATATTTATAGGTAAAGCTTTAGGTAGATATAGGTAAAAATTTCCCGTCAATAATGATCAACCCAATGGGCGGTGTTAATCTTTGATTCACAAATGAAGACTCAGCTCTATCAGCTTCTGTGGTCAAGTGGCTGGCATGACTATACACCATAGATGCATGGAACATTGTTTCTTTCCCACTAAACTGGCACCTATTTATCTACTTGCATTTACATGCTTTTGAATTGCTAAGTGAACAGGACACACAGACACACATAGATATGCACACACTATATGTATATGGAAATGGATATGGATATGGACATGGAGAAAAAACAGGAACCAATTTTAATACTCATAAGCAAACCTTAACTGTCATATCAGATGTCTACATGATTTTTTGCCCAAACCATTCAGAGCTGTACACATTTTTCTTTTGATTGAAGACTGTCAAAAATAACAATTAGTCTCATTAATTTATTCAGAGAAAAAGGTTAAATTGCTCCAATGTTCATGTAGATATTTTATCTATTCTTAACATATGGAATATTAGCTGTCTCCCTGTTTTTCTCTTTCTCAACCTATCCCATCTATATAACTCATTTATCTATCTATGAGTGATCTTACATTATCCAGCCAGAAGAGACCAATCAAATATATTTCTGAAATTAATTGGGGTTTTTTTAAAAAAACTTTTTAAAAGTTTTTTTTTAAAAAAACTTTTCCTAGACCGATACAGCTCATCAGTCTGGAACCTGCATTATGTATCTAATATTAATACAGTGGAGAAAGTCCAGCAATTTTTCACAAGAAGAGTTCTCTACTCCTCTACTCATTGCAGAATACCTTATGCCACCAGACTTGAAATTCTAGACCTAGAGAACCTAGAACTATGACGCTTTCAGTCTGATCTAAGTATAGTACATAAAATTATACACTGCAATGTCCTAGCTATCAATGAATACTTCAGCTTCAACCATAACAATACAGGAGCACACAATAGATACAAACTCAGTACTTATACTGCTTACCTTATAACTGCTTGAATAAATAAATAAATAAAAAAACATCATCCCAAAAAATAAAACATAAAACTAACCTATATAGCAACAAAAACACACATTATTAGCCATAATCTTTAATTTAGTCTAAAACCATATTAGAACATCTCTGGTAACAGATTATCTGGCTTGGTGTCAGAAATTTTATTAATGTCATTGATGATAGTTATGACTTAACAGGAATTCAGATTGTGACAATTGAAAGATATGATTAATTCAAATAGTTTGAATTGTTTTAGCAACTTTACTACTCAATTATTATAATTCAAAATTCAAATGGAATGAAGAAAGATAAGCAACAACCTATAAAACATTACTTCAAGTTATGTGATTTTATATTGCATGTATATTGAACAAAAAATAAACACCAACACAAGGAGCCTTAATGAGATTTCATCATCAGATGTTCCTTGGTGTTCATGTCAGGTCTCAGTGTAATAATGTAGCATTTGGGAACAAAAATACAACCCAATAAACCCAGGCTGGAGGCCAAGATGGAGAAGATCTGCACTGCTTTTTTTTTCCCTTTGGTGCTCAGGTAGGTGGGGACAAAGGAGACCCATACACTGCAAAAACCAACATGCTGAAGGTGATCAGTTTGGCTTCATTGAAGGTTCCTGGCAGATTTCGAGCCAGAAATGCCACCAAGAAACAGATGGCAGCCAGAAAACCCATGTAGCCAAGGGCAGTGTAGAACATGGTCACTGAACCTTCGTTGCACTGCAGCAGGATGTGTTCTGGCTGGGAATGAAAGTCAGAATCTGGGAAGGAGGGAAAGATTCCCAGCCATGTCATACAGATGCCTACTTGAATACCAGAGCAGGATAAAACAATCAAGTGGGCCAGACCCTTCCCCAGCCATTTCCTCATCCTGCTTCCTGGCTTTGTAGCCTTGAAAGCTACCACCACCATTACAGTCTTGGCCAGCAAAGAAGATACAGCAACTGAGAAAACAATACTGAAAATGGTTTGTTGAAGGAGACAGGTCATTTTCATGGGGCGACTGTTAGGAATAACATAGGTTACCTAACTTAGTTTGGGTAAAATAATATATATAAACTGTGATAGTGAGTTTAAGTGTGTGTCACTTTAACTGCAAAGCATGTATTTTGGGTGCGGCTGTGAAACCGCCATAAGAGGAGCAAGGGAACCTTGCTAGCTTACTGTTTGTTTGTTTTTGAAATCAATTTTATTGATTTTCTACAAACAAACAAGACAAACAAAACATTAAAACATCAACTCTCTTATGTACATACAGTGTGTCGGTTGGTTCATCAGTTTTGTGCATTCATTTAATAGTCTCAATTGCAGTTATATTACATAACAACTCATATTGTCAATCCAAACTTATATATCCTAATATCACTATTAATAAATCATTTGACTATACTTTTAATCATTCATATTTTATGAGAGAACAAAACATTAAACAGTTTATTCTATAAGAAATCATATAATCATACCAAAACTATCCTAAAAACACTTTATAGATATAATGTCAAATAACATAGGCAAAAGAAAAAATAAAAGTATTCCTTGCTATCTAACTTTCTAAATATTCTATTATCATATTTTGTCATCTAGCCACTGATAAAAAAGATCCCAAATTTCATAAAATTGTTTATCTTCTTGCTCTCTAATTTCAAATGTCAATCTACTCATCTCAGCACATTCCAATATTTTCTTAATAATTTCTTCCTGTGATGGTATTTTCTCATTCTTCCAGTTTTTAGCAAATACAATCCTAGCCGCTGTTAACACATTTACAATCAGGTATTTCAAATCTTTACTATATGTATCTGGTAAGATTCCCAATAAAAAGAACTCCGGTTTCAAATCTACATGTTTTTTTTGTCATTTTTTCCAACCACATGCAAATTTTGGTCCAATATTTTTTAGCGTCCTCACAAGTCCACCACATATGGTAATATGAGCCAGGTATCTGATGACATTTCCAGCATTTTTCAGATTTGTTCTTGAACATTCTTGCTATTCTTGTCGGGGGAAAGTACCACCTGTAAAACATCTTATACAAATTTTCCTTATATGCTGTTGACATTGTCATTTTATAATTTTGAGACCACAATTTTTGCCATTTCTCTAAATCAATCCCATATCCAAAATTCTTCCCCCAAACAATCATAGTTTCTTTAACTTGTTCTTCTTCTAATTTAATTCCCAATAAATAACCATATAATTTTTAATCACCTTCTCATCAGTACCCATCAAAATCTTATCTAGATCAGTCTGTTTATCATAGAATCCCTCTGTTTTAGAATCTTCATCATACCTTGAATGTATTTGCGCATATGAAAACCAATTCATCTTTATACCTTGTTCCTCTAAACTTTGTATAGATTTAAGTTCACCCTTTTCACCCAATAGTTCCCCATATCTAACTGTTTGTTCCTTCTTATAAATTATAGGATAGGAAAATGCTTCAATAGTCGATAACCAAACTGGAATTTTCAAATAACATTGTCTTTTTATCTTCTCCCAGTTTAACCACAAAGACTCCCGTATATAATGTCTTCTAAAATAACCCTGTGTTTTAGTTCCCTTATACCATAAAAAAGCATGCCAACCCAACAGCAAGTCATGACCTTCTAATGTCAACAATCTAGTCTTTCTTAATGTTATCCATTCCTTAACCCACATCAAACTTGCAGCTTGATAGTACAATTCCCAATTGGGCAGACCAAAACCTCCTCTAATTCTAGCATCTTGCAAAAGCTTTAGCTTTATTCTCGCTTTCTTACCTTGCCATATATACTTCAACATAATTTTATTTAAATCATCAAAATAGTCTTTTCCGAGCCTAATTGGTATTGTTTGAAAGAGAAATAGGATTCTAGGTAAAATATTCATCTTAATTGTTGAAATTCTCCTATTAATGACAATTGCAAGTTTTCCCATTTCTTCAAGTCTATAGCTATCTGTTGTTTAAGTTTAATATAATTATTCTCTTTTAATGTGCTACATCTTGCTGTCAAATGTATCCCCAGATACTTAACCTTATTAAGTAACTTGGATTTTCAGCAGGTCTGCCAGTTCTTCTCTTTGTCTCAGTAGCATGTTCTTTGTCAAAATCTTTGTTTTGTCTTTATTTATTTTCAAACCAGCCACCTCACCATATATCTCTATCTTTTCCAATAACTTTGGAGCTGTTTCTAACGGATCTTCCAAAATAAAAACTAAGTCATCAGCAAAAGCTTGCAGTTTAAATTCTTCCTTTTTAATTTTCATTCCTTTTATGCTTTTATCATCTCTAATATTTCTATTCAACACTTCCAAAGTCAATACAAATAGCAAAGGAGATAGGGGACATCCTTGTCTTGTGCCTTTTCTTATATTAATAAAATCTGTAAGTTCTCCCTCCATCATTACCTTTGCTGTCTGTTTATTGTATATGGCTTCTATTGCTTGGACAAATTTTCTGGAAAAACCCATCTGTTCCAATAGTAATAACATAAATCTCCAGTTCACATTGTCAAATGCCTTTTGAGCATCTAGAAATATCAAAGCCATTTGCCTTTCAGAATGTGCCTCATAATATTCCAAAGTATCCAAGATTACTCTCATATTATCTCTAATTTGTCTCTTTGGCAGAAATCCATTTTGATCTGGGTGAATAAAATTATTTAAGTATTTTTAAGTCTTTCTGCTAAAATTGAAGCAAAAATTTTATAGTCTGCATTTAATAGAGAAATAGGTCTATAGTTCTTAATTTGCAGTGGATCAGCCTCTTCTTTTGGAATAAGTGTAATATAAGCCTCTGACCATGTTTTAGGTATCATCTTCTTTGACATAGCTTCATTCATAACTTCAAGCAATGGAATGCTCAATGATTCTTGAAATGTTTTATAGAATTCTGCCAGAAGCCCATCTGGACCTGGTGCTTTCCCATTATTTTGTTTCTTAAGTGCTTCAGTTAATTCCATCATTGTTATGTTGCTTTCTAGCATTTCTTCAATCTCTTTAGGCATCTCTTTAGGCATTTTCTTTTGATTGAAGACTGTCAAAAATAACAATTTGTCTCATTAATTTATTCAGAGAAAAAGATTAAAGTTGCTCCAATGTTCGTGTTGATATTTTATCTATTCTTAATATATGGAATGTTAGCTGTCTCTCTGTTTTCTCTTTCTCAATCTATCCCATCTATCTAACTAATTTATCTATCTATGAGTTTTTACATTATCCATCTGGAAGAGATCAATCAAATATATATTTCAAAT